>NC_081181.1:201618287-201817502 GCF_029867415.1 Vicia villosa
TGCTAAAGCAAATCATACAGTTTTTGACAGAAACTATCAACACATGATGATTCTAAATTGTTACTAAGGAGGAGGTTTCTTATTTTGGCATGATTTGCTCTTACTTCTCTCCCAACCTCATTCTCATCATCCATCACAATCTTCACAGCTTCACACACACTTTCTTTTGTAAACAATCCATCTTCATCTCCTTTCTCAACTTCCACACCAACCCTCAACTTTCTACTCATCACTCTTGCATTCATGATATGATCAGAGCCGGCACGCGGTAACAAAACCAACTGACACTTGTTAACAAGTCCCTCGGTTATAGAAGCAGCTCCACAATGTATTATGAAACATCCAACACAAGGAAGTTCCAAAATCAATTGTTGTTGAGTGTGTTTTTAGGGATGAAGAATGAGATTTTATGTCCTCTTTTGGCTAATTTGTTGGAGAGATGAAGATATGGAGTTAAGTGTCCCATAGCAAAATGTAAACATTGCTATGTGCAAAGGAGAAGGATCATCCATTGTTGCTACTAAATGGAGTAAACCAGGGACACAAATACATATAAATATAAGTGGAAGTTAATTAAGTCCTTTCATTATTTAAATTTGTGAAAATTTTGTACTTGATGATATCTCCATATGAAAAAGACAAATTGAATGTTACAAAATATGCCGCCTATTTGATTCCACAACTCAACTATTGGCATGCATGAAAATGTTCTGAGATTCTTGGCTTAGAGACATATTGTCTATTGGCAAGGAATCTGGAATATACACTAGAAATTTTTTCCACATACTATACCGAAAATTAAATATAATAGAATCAAATTTAGTGTCTTCAACTCTTTCATTCATCATCACTATTTTGACACAACTTTAACCATCACAGAATGTCTTATAGAAGTATCTTAAGAGAGTCTAAATGTAAATTTTTTTGACACACTAATTTGAATACGCCTAACCTCAAAGGTATATACTTAAGAGCACATTATAAGATAAAGTTTGTTGATATTGTAATAATTCATGGTATCGAAGCATTCAGCTGTCAAAATACCTAGTGGTGTCGAAACGTCGAGGCAGGTTGTTTGACAGAATTTTCGACTTGGTTTATTTTTTCTGTATTTTGGACTTTTGTGTTTTGGATTTTGACTTAGGAAGCAAGGTAACCTAAAACTATAAATACTATAAATAGAGGGAGTAACCCCTATTATTGTAACACTTGCAGTTGCGAAGAATAAAATTACAATTTTTGAGCAGAGAGAAATTCTGCAAAAAATCTCTTCTTCCCTTTATTTTGTTCAAGCCCTAATTTTCTTACTTCCCCAATTGATCTTTTCTTTTCTTCTTCTATTGTTAATTGCTACACAAAATCATCTTGCGCCAAGGTTGGTGATTCACTCGAGTGAAGAGTGAAGAACAAGAGAGAATTCGTTCGGATTAATTGAATCTTGTTCATAAAGGTTAATTCAGAATTACTTAAAGTCTTGGGTTTATTTCCATCAAAATTATCTCTTGATGAATCGGACTAAGAAAATATATTTTTATGGATTATAATAAATGAGGAGAAGAGGTTGCAGGAAAGTGTGATCACATCGGATGATGTGGTCGGTAATGAAGGTGAGCTGGTACATTATGTTTTCTATGCAGATGTCGAACCAGTCAATGCAGGTGAGACATTGAATGATTCGAAGTGGATGAAGGCAATGAATAAGGAACTGAAGTCCATCGAAGTCACTTGTTGAATTGTCTCAAGGGAAGAAGGCAATCGATGTGAAGTGGGTATACAAGGTGAAGTTGAATTCAAAAGGGGAAGTAACTCGACAAAAGGTTGGACTTGTGGCAAAAGGATTTCTTCCTAAAGAAGGAATCGACTTCGATGAAATTTTTGCACCTGTTGCTTGGATCGAAACAATCAGGTTGGTTGTTGGTCTAGCGAACATGAACAATTGACACATATGTCAGATGGATGTGAAATGTGCATTCCTAAATGGCCCCTTAAACGAAGAAGCTTATGTCGCACAATCATTTGGGTTTTTGAAACATGGCGAAGAAAGAAAGGTGTACAAGCTTCATAAAGTTCTGTATGGACTCAAACAAGCTCCAAGAGCTTGGAATAAGAAGATAAATAACTTTCTAAGGGAGACGGAATTGTGAAGTGCACAACTGAGCATGGAGTATATGTAAGAAGAAGCAAGAGTGAATTGCTTATATTATGTCTCTATGTTGATGACTTTTTAATAACAGGTAGCTGCAAGAAAGAGATCGAAAACTTCAAATGTGATCTTATCAAGAAATTCAAAATGTCTTATCTAGGCGACATTTCATATTTCCTTGGTATCAAATTCTACAAGAGTATTAGAGGCTTGTTGATGCATCAAAGAAGATATGCAAGTGAAATACTCAAAAGACTTGAGATGGAAGAGTGTAATTTAATTTCGACACCCGCTGAGCCAAGGCTGCAACTGTCGAAAGAATCCGATGAAGATGATGTCGACCTAACACAGTACATAAGGCTTATTGGATCAATAAGATATCTTTTCCACACAAGGCCTGATTTAGCATACAGTATATGTATGGTAAGTAGATTCATGCAAAATTCAAAGGTATCACATCTAGCAACGACGAAGAGGATACTAAGGTATCTAAAAGGAACTATCGACTATGACATTTTGTCCACAGCTGATGAAGGAAAATAATGTAAGCTACTGGGTTACACCGACTCAAGTTGGTGTAGTAATGCTAAGGATAGAAAATTCACACCTGGTTATATGTTTATGCTTGGTGGTGCACAAATTGCTTGGAGTTCGAGAAAGGAGCCAGTAGTAGCACTGTCTTCGTGTGAAGCAGAATACATACTTATTTCTCTCTGTGCATGTCAAGCAACATGGATGGTGAATCTTATCGAAGAGATTACAGCGAAGGATCATGGAGAAATTACCATGAAGATCGAAAATATGTTTGTTATCAATCTAGCGAAGAACCGGATAGCACATGGACGAAGCAAGCACATCAAAATGAGATTCTATTATCTTCGAGAGCAGGTAGCAAATGGGAAGCTGAACTTAGAACATTGCAGATATGAGAATCATATTACAAACATCATGACGAAAGGAGGGCAAGTCGAAGGATTCAAGAAATTAAGATCAATGATGAATGTAGATAGCTTTGACGCAATGAATTAGGAGGTGTGTTAAGATTGTAATAATTTATGGTGTCGAAGCAGTCAACTGTCAAAACACCTAGTGGTGTAGAAACATCAAAGCAGGTTGCTCGACAAGATTTTCGACCTAGGTTTATTTTTTCTTTATTTTGGGCTTTTGTGTTTTGGACTTTGACTTAAGGAGCAAGCTAACCTAAAACTATAAATAAAAGAAGTAACCCCTATTATTGTAACACTTGAAAACTTGCCGTTGCAAAGAATAAAAACACAGTTTGTGAGCAGGAATAAACCCTGTAAAAAAATCTCTTCTTCCTCTTATTTTGTTCAAGCCCAAATTTTCTTTCTTTCCCAATTCATTTTTTCTTTTCTTCCTCCAATGTTAATTGCTGCATGGATCTTGCACTAAAGTTGGTGATTTACTCGAGTGAAAAGTGAAAAACAAGAGAGAATTTGATCGGATTGATTGAATCTTGTTCATTATAATTAATTCTTAATTTCTCCAGATCTTTGGTTTAATTCCTACAAAATTATCTCTTGATGAATCGGACTAAGAAAATATATTTTGTATGGATAATGATAAATGAGGAGAATAGGTTGAAAAATGGTACTAAGCATACCAAAAGGAATCTGCCATTGGAAAGAGCCTAAAAATAAAGGGCACTACACATTTGTGCAAAATTATAACCCTACTACTATTATAATTTGATAAATATATTCAGGTTTGGTTTCAATTATTGTTTATAAATATTCTTGAGAGGATAATTTAAAAAAATTCATGATTCCACTTTTTCTTTTTATTTATTTATGTGTTACATAACACGAACAAAAAAAAGGAAGTAAGATTAAAAGGAAGTAAATTTTTTTAATAATCTTCATTTCAAATCTAAAAAGATGAGAATGAGAGTATAATTAAAGACAAAATTTATGTACGGTTCTTTAGGCGTGGTTCTTACTATTTTTTAATGAAAATGTGACAAGTGTATAATTTCCTCTTACACGTATAATTTACTCACTAAATCATATTTACGTATATTTGTCATATTTTTATTGAAAAATAGTAAGAAATTATACCTAAGTTTTGTCCTATAATGGAATCCCAGTTTTTTGGACTCCAATACTTGTTGTGCAGCAGGTATGTGTGAGTTACAAATGTAACATAAATTGTTCTAGGTCTCCAGAAAATACAAAACAACATTTTATTCCCTAATTTAAACAAGGGACAAATACATAGATCAGTATAAAATCATAAAATCATCTCAATATTTATAATTCTGTAAAGAGGAGAAAAGAATGAAACAAAATAGCAGTAACACTTTCTGTAATAATCAGATTAAATGAGATATTTCATTACTACTAGTACTATTTCCCTTATCACCTTTTTTGGGTATGCTAAACGCAATTACATTGTCCGGGTTCGATCCTTTCGCGAGATGAAATCATTGCTGATTTGTTTAGCGGAAAAGCAATTACATTGTCCGGGTTCGATCCTTTCGCGAGATGAAATCATTGCTGATTCGTCTAGCGGAGCATAAATCACGTAAAGGTTAAATTTTAATGGTAAAAGCTTCTTCACTTTGTAGGTAAATAAGAGAAATTAAGCTTGCACTTGCTCGCAGCAAAGAAACGCGATTCTCTAAAC
The DNA here is from genome assembly GCF_029867415.1 of Vicia villosa. Classification (NCBI taxonomy): domain Eukaryota; kingdom Viridiplantae; phylum Streptophyta; class Magnoliopsida; order Fabales; family Fabaceae; genus Vicia; species Vicia villosa. Next base: position 201,623,077 of record NC_081181.1, read on the forward strand.
GTTCGCGGAAGGTCATGTATGCAAATTGTTGAATTGAAAGTGAAAGTGATTGTGAAAGTATATCCCACTACATATTGTTGAATTGAAAGTGAGTGTGAAAGTATATCCACTATAAAATTTTATAGTAATAACAAAAGTGTTGTGCGAAGGATATTATGAACTTTCAAAGAATAAAAAATCCAAAAAATAATTTTGTATAATTATTATGATTTGTGTGGTTTCGTTAGCGGTTTTAATAGTACTAATCATTAAAAGGGTGGTTAGATACTTTTTAGGTAATCAAATGATAATTAGCCAGTAATTTAAAGGGTGGTTAGATACTTTTTAGGTAATCAAATGATAATTAGCCAGTAATTTAATTTTAGAAGCATAATAAAAGTAGTTATATTTTGATTTTTGTCAATATATTAATGTTTTATTAAGGTAAAATATAGTGTGTTAGTTATTTTTGTTCACTAAATATTTGATTCAAACAGAAATCAATCTGATATGTTATAACTGTGTCACACTTAAGCAATAAATGTTGTGTTATGTATTTTCAACAAATTAATGATATTTTTCAAATTTCAACTCCATGCTTATTGTTGTCTCTACTTTAACTTTGGAGCTTTTATTATTAGAACTTTAATTTTAATTTTGATCATATTAATTAAATATATATTTTTGATAAAAAAATACCAGAATTGCCTTCAATATATAAAAATTAATTGGGTTTTTTAAAAACCAAATAATAAAAAATACACAAATTAGAGAGAAAATAAAACAGAGAGTATAAATCAAAATCCTTGCAAAAAGGTTAATGAACCTATAACTAAGACATATATATATAAATCTAAATCCTTTTAAAGCAATTGATTAAAAAAATTCTGAGTATCAGAAAAATAGAAACGAATAAAAAAAGTTATGGTATATTTACAAAGTTTATACAAATGTATATTTTTTATTAATGATATATGACCATTTATGTTTTCCTAGAATATAAATAATAGATAACAATGCTAAAATGTGCACTTTTCTAATGCATAAAATATGATATTTTCTATTGAATAACATCGGACTGATATTATAATACAAGGAGCTCATAATTCATTCATGATTCAACCACTAATATAACACTTATGACATTTTTTCTAATAAAATTTATAAAGATACTTGTTTTTCTTTTATTTTTTTAGTTTGGGAAAATATAAAATTTAAAAGATCGATTAAAGCCTGTAAAACCGAATATCAAAACTTTAAAAAAAGTTTTGTGCATACCAAATTTTAAGGGATTGTTTGAGAATTGAATTTTAGAAGCATTTTGTGCATACCAAAAGTTTTGTGCATATCAAATATATTTCTAAATGTTGGCATGTCAATTTAAAGGGTTAGGGTCTAATATTTAAGGTCCTAAAAATATAAGGGGTCTAAAATTTTAGACAACTTCTTTATAGACTCGCATGACTTCTTAGGAACCCGTAGCGAAATTCCATAAATGTTCCTATGTTTCGGAAGTGCATCTCCGAATGTACCTTTTTCTGGAAAACAAGATGATTTCGGATGTACACATCCGAAAAATCAATTTTTTTTAGAAAAAAATGTGCATTTCGAAAATGAACTTCCAAAGACACCTTAAAACTCCACTGTCCACTTCGTTTTAACCACCTGCCACTGTACCTAAAACCAACACCGATACTCACTTCACCGTCTCTCCCTTCCTTTTCCCATGATATTTTCCTTCAACTCAGTCGCACCACCTTCTATTACTTCTTCCTCTGCCTCAACTTCACAAACTCACAACACCGAACTCACAAACACCATAACATTATCACCACTAATCACCCAACTTACACCAAAATCAACCCGAGAAATCAATGGCAAGGAAATTGATAATAAGGAAGTGGGAGAAGATTCAGAATTTGAATTTGGTGTGGATCGAAACCAAGAGATGAAATAGATTTGTGTGTTCTTGATTTTGAAGGGGGAGAGGAGAAAAAAGGTATATGAAGGGTTTTTTCGAAGATACATCTACGAAAAGACACCTGACAGTTGAAATCCTACGTTTAAATTGAAATATAGGTACTTTCGGAGATGCATATCCGAAAACATCCAAAAATGGGTGATTTCGAAGATGCTTCCCCGAAATAATTAAAAATATGAAAATGGATGGTTTCGGAGATGCATCTTCGAAATCTAGGGGTATTTTTAGATTTTCAGCAGGAGTCTTCACCCTATGGGAATGTACAAAGAAATTGTCAAATTTTAAAAGTAAATGAGCCCTAAAATAAGTAGTGCCTTAGAATAAAGGCTCCTAAATTTTAATTAAGGCCTCAAGGCCCAAACTCTTTCACAAAATATTTTTCATAAAAAATTAACTTTTTTATTTTTTATTAAAAAACTGACTTTTTATTTTTGAAACAAACCGACACTTTTATTTTTGAAATTTTGATTTTTTTAAAAAAACAGTTGGACCTTTATATATTTTTGGAAAAAATCGATTTTATCGATAAAAAATCGGTTTTTTATCGAAAAGTCGACTTTTGATTTTTTTTTGGCAAAGAAATCATTTTTTTTGGAAAATCAACTTTTTATATTTTCGACAAAAAAAAATCGATTTTTTTCAGATAAGTCAACTTTTTATATTTTCGACAAAAATTAATTTTTTTCTCTAAGAAGTCGATTTTTTATATTTTCATAAAAAGTCGGTTTTTTCGGAAAGTCGACTTTTTTTATTTTCGACATAAAATCGGGTTTTTTCCGGAAAAAGTTGACATTTTATATTTTCGACGAAAAATGGGTTTTTTTTCGAAAAAGTCGACTTTTTAAATTTTCGATACAAATCGATCTTTTTCAAAAAAGTCAACTTTTAATATTTTCGATTAAAATTTTTGGTTATTTTTAAGAAAAGTCGACTTTTTATATTTTTGAAAAAAAACGGTTTTTTTTTTGGATAAGTCGAATTTTTTCATTTTCGAAAAAAATTGTTTTTTCTATTAAAAAAACGGTTTTTTAACGAATAAATCGACTTTTTAAATTTTTCGCCAAAAAATCAATTTTTTTCCAAAAAAAGTCGGCCTTTTAATATTTTCGAGAAAAAATCGGTTTTTTTTTGGAAAAATCAACTTTGTATTTTTCGACAAAAAATTGGTTTTTCTCGAAAAAGTTGACTTTTTTATATTTTCAAAATAAACAATCGTTTTTTCTTTCGAAAAAGTCGATTTTTTATATTTTCAACAAAATATCAGGGTTTTTTTTTTCGAAAAATTCGATTTTTTTATATTTTTCGACAAAAGTTTTTCTTTTTTTCGGAAAGAATCTAAAATTTTATATTAAAAAAAACGGATTTTATTATTTTCGAAAAAATACAATTTTTTTATATTTTGAGAAAAAACGACTTTTCTTATTTTCGACAAAAAATCGTTTTTTACAGAAAAGTCTATTTTTCATATTTTCGGAATAATCGATTTTTTTTTAATTTCTAAAAAATAGTGAGTTTTTTATTTAGTATAAAATATTTTTTATTTTTTAAAATAAAATTAATTTTAAATCATTTAGTTTCAAACAAATTATATTTTGGGACCCTTACTTTGGCCCAATAAAAAACAAAAATATGAGAGGGCTTTGAAATATGGGGCAAAAAAATTAGACAATTTTTTTATCGACCTCTATAACTTCTTAAGAACACGTGGCAATTTCCATAAATGCCTCTATAATTCGGAGATGCATCTCCGAAGACATCAAAAAGGGTGATTTCGGATATGTATCTTTGAAATCATTTTTTTTATTTTAAAAAAGATGTTTCCGGAGATGCATCTCCGAAATCACCCTTTCGAAGATGCATCTCCGAAAACACCTGCGTTTTTTTGTTAATTCAAAACAACCTCCCCCTCTTTTCATTCTACCCAAAACACAAACTTTTCAACACAACCCCCATTTCTTCCAACTTCTACACAAACGAAACCTGCTCTACAACTCATTTCAACTATTGACAAGCATACAAAGTCTCATTCAGCATCAACTCCAATCATCAACAAATTGTAAGTTCTCTTATTTTGAATTCTAGGTTGTTTATGTTGTTAGGGCACTTATAGATTAGTAAAATGTTATAAGTTTAAGTTATTGTATGTCAATGAGTGTGTTTAGATAGGAAAAAAATGGATTTTGAAGCATTTATGGCAAGAACTGGGTTTCGGCAGAAATAGAATATCGCAGGTGTTTTCGGAAGTGCATTTGTGAAATCACCTCTGACAAGTTTCAGAAATGCACTTCAGAAATGTAGTCTGAACTGTTTTTTATTTTCTAAATTGTTTCAGCGTCTTACCGGTTTCAATTTTTTCAGGAAAATGTCAGGAAAACCAGGCATGACTTAGACAGGATAGGGAGACCCAGACGGCATCGGCTCGACACGAGCGGGCTGCACAGCTAGCAGCGACATGGGGACAGGATCTAGTACGAGTACCCGTCCAAAATGGATGAGGCGCCTGCAGGTTCCTCATCTGGATCGAGGAGTAGGTTGGCTCGGGCGTCTTCCTCCCGTGAGGTAAAGGAGGATGTGATGGAGGAGCATCAGTAGTAGATGGAGGCACCTGAGGAGGAGGGGGTACCCAGGGTGGAGGCTTGGGACGATGAGGATGAGGGCTATCCGGGAGGGCCTTCTGACACATCTCTGTTAATTTACTACCACGAGCATGTCGCTCGACGTGTTTGGGAGGGAGAGGTAGTTTTTTTAATTACACTTTATAATTTAATCGTTTTTTATTTAGGTTTTTATTGCACTTTCTTCTAATGGTCTAACTAACATTGTTTTTTGTTTCTATTTTTGTTGTGACAGGAATGGGCGACCATAAAATTCGTGAACCATGCGCGGAAAATATTTGATCTGTTTAAACCATGGGCCCAGTGTTTTAATGACGTTGTAGCTAAGAGCGGGCTTGGTGGGTTATGCATGACCGGATATAGTACCATAAGCCACAGCATGCAGGGGGCTTTTGTCGAACGGTGGCACAAGGAGACATATTCTTTCCACTTTCCTGTTGGGGAATTGACGATCACCCTACACGATGTGGCCTGTCTGCTCCACCTGCCGATCAGAGGGAGGTTACAGGACCATTTTCGGATACAAAGGGTTGAGGCCATAGAGTGGATGGTGGACTATCTGGCTATGGACCCAAACATGGCTGATTATGAGTGCAGAGCGAAGAATGAGGCGCATATCCGATTCTCCAGCTTGAAAGAGCTTTATGAGAACCACTTGGTGGCGGCAGCGGAGTCCGAGCAGGAGGGTGACGGGCTTTTGTTGAGTATCACCGTGGTTGTGCTTTGCGGTGTTGGTTCATGTTCTTGGTAGGCAGTGCACTCTTTGTGAACAAAAGTGCAACCTACGTCGACATGACTTATCTCTAGTACTTTATTGATCTGACTAGAGTTCACGAGTGGAACTGGGGGGCCGTCATTCTGCTATACATATACTAGGAGCTAAATGAAGCCTCCAACTAGAGGACCAGACAGTTGACTGGATCTTTCACACTCCTTACGGTACGTTTCTTTTTAATTATGGTTCATATTTTTTTAACATATTATCGTATTTGTGTATCAGGGGTGGATCATCTCATACTTCCACCGCATCCACGACTTTGACATTGATCTTGTGTACGATGACGCCATGCTTAGGGCCGCACGATATGTCCTCCAAAGGGGGAATAACAAGGTGGGCCCATATCGCGTGTACCTCGACCGCACTGTTCACGATGAAATCTATTGGACACCCTTCACTGATTACGGTAATGTTGTCCCATTCGAACGCACCACATTATATTCTAGATGGTTGGCATGTGGGTGAGACAGTGCATGAGACAGTTTGGACGTGTGCATATGATATTAAGGTCTCCGTTTGAGGTTGCTCCTGACACCGTTACCCGAGTGGGTCTCATCGCTATATTTGAGGAATGGGCGCATCATTTGGTGCCATAGGAGTATCGACTTATGGTGGCCACCTAGAGCTGACACTGTGTAGATGGGTACGTGACATGGTTTTATCGGGTGTCACATTCTTTGATGACGCCTAATGCTCTTGGAGAAACAGCAGGTCGAGGATGACCATGCCACTGATCTCTGGCTCATATGCCAGTGGATAAAGATGCTTGGGCAAGATGCATTGGACAGGGGTATCATTGAGCAGGGCGGTCCAGATGCAGTTGCCATTGTGGAGAGGATGGTCAGTGATGAGGCCGACGCGGCGGCGTATAGGAGGTAAAGGAGGTCGCAGGGTGTTCGCATTAGGCATACTCAGCAGCAGTTGCCTATTTATGTTTTATTCATGACTTTTTTGAATTCTTGTTGTAATATTTTGACACTGATCACTTACCTGCATATTTATAATATTTTTTGTATTTATAATATTGGTATTTTATTCTAATTTACGTGTTATATTTTGTTGTCTAAGTTATATTTTGTCGATTAATGTAAAATTTGGGATTAATCATTGTTTAGAAAAGAAAAAGAAAAACTCAGAGCATATTTCGGAGATACATCTCCGAAACTGGTCTATATGTTATTTCGTATATGCATATCCGAAAACATCCAAAAATAGATGTTCTCGGAGATGCATCTCCGAAATAATTGAAAATGTGAAATGGGTGATTTCGAAGATGCATCTCCGAAATCTAGGGATATTTTGGATTTTTTAACAGGGGTCTTCACGCTAGGGGTCTATAAAGAAATTGTCAAAAATTATCATTTAGTAAAAGGCCTAAAAAAATGGGTCATATAGGGGCCTAAAAAAAAATGGGCCATATAGGTTTTTTTTAAAAAAAAATTCTTTGTAGATCCCCCTATGAAGAGGACCTCCACCGGAAACCCAAAAATACCTCTGCTTCGGAGATGCTTCTCCGAAGTTTTTTTTCTCAAAATTTTCCCATAATTCAGAGATGTATCTCCGAAAACATCAATTGGGGGTGTTTCCGGATATGCATCTCCGAAAACACCAATTTCACATTTTTTTGGTGTTTCAGAAATGCATCTCCGAAATATGCATAAACCTATTTTTTTTTTCTAAACAATGTTTAGTCCCGTATTCTATATTAAACGAATGCTTAATGTAAACATTGCTTGATAAAAACTAAATATAACATGTAAATTGGAAGTGTCCCTAGGCCCTCCCGGGTAGCCCTGCTCCTCCTCCTCCTCTCCGTGCGGAAGGTCAACATCAGGTATCACCTCCTCCTCATCCTCCCGTACCGCCTGATGGGAAGAAGACACCCGAGCCAGCCGACTCCTCGATCCAGATGAGGAACCAGGCTCATCCATCTGGACGGGTACTTGTGCTATACCCCGTCCCTGGGTCGATGCCAACTGTGTCGTCCGCTCGCATCTAGCCGACGCTGTCTGGGTCTCTCTGCCCTGTCTAAGTCGTGCGGGGTTGCCTGCCATTTTCCTGAAAAATTGAAATCCATTAAAATGTGATACAATAAAAAACTTTAAAAAAAACATTTCTGGGTTAATTTCGGAAGTACATTTCCGAAACTGGTCAAGGAGGTGTTTTCGGAAATGCACTTCCGAAACCCCCTGCGAACTCCATTTTTGCAGAACCTCCACACCTTGCCCTAAATGCTCCAAAATGAAAAGTTTCCTATCTAACTATATACAGTGACATATAATAACTTCAATGTAATACATTAGACTAATTTCTAACACCCTAATATCAATTTCAATCCTAAATTTCAAGTTTTAAAAACTTACAGATTTGAGGTGTTGTTGGAGGTGCTTTAGAAGTGGTCTTTGAATGTTGGAGAGCAATAGGATGTTGTTTTGAAGTAGCCTTTTAGTGTGCTTCTGCAAATGCTCGAGAAATTTGAAAAATTTGAAGTTTAGGGTAAAATGGAAATGGGGGAGGCTGTTTTGTTTAAAAAGCAAAATGCGCGATATTTCGGAAATGCATCTCTGAGGTGGTGTTTTCGAAAATGTATTTCCGAAATAATTTTTTTTAAGTAAAAATAAGGTGTTTTCGGAGATGCATTTCCGAAATCACTCTTTTTTTTAACTTCGGAGATGCATTTCCTTTTTTTTTACTCCTCCATTTTACTTCTCAATGGCTTTAACAATTACCCGTAATCGATGAGAATTCACTTTTGTTAGCGAGACCTAGAAGGCTAGAACAATTTTATGTTAAATTTGCAAAAACCCCGCATCAATTCTTGAACAAAATCTTATTTCATGGTGGTAGAAATCAATAATGGCAAATCAAAAGAAATATAAATTGTTAAGTCCTTTACACTACAGAATTTGATGCAGTGTTCTTATTTATAATCAAACTGAATTAACAGCATTCATTATCATTGAAACTGAAAAATGCTAGAGCAAATCATACAGTTTTTGACAGAAACTATCAACACATGAAGATTCTAAATTTTCGCTAAGTAGGAGGTTTCTTATTTTTGCATGATTTGTTCTTACTTCTCTTCCAATCTCATTCTCATCATCCATCACATTCTTCACAGCTTCACACACACTTTCTTTTGTAAACAATCCATCTTCGTCACCTTTCTCAACTTCCACACCAAGTCTCAACTTTCTACTCATCACTCTTGCATTCATGATATGATCAGAGCCGGCACGTGGTAACAAAACCAACTGGCACTTGTTAACAAGTCCCTCGGTTATAGAAGCAGCTCCACAGTGTGTTATGAAACATCCAACAGAAGGGTGTTCTAAAATCAGTTGTTGTTGAATCCAACTTCCATAAACAATTCCTTTTCCTTTAACTCTTTCATTGAACCCTTCAGGTAAAGCTTCTTCAATAGACTCAAATCCATTAGGTGGTTTAAGTGCGGCAAGAAACGGAAAACCTGTTAACTCAAGACCAAGCAACAGCTCTTGAAACTGATTTAGTTCTAACGGTCCTTCACTTCCATATGCACAGAAAATAACAGATTCATGTTTGAATCCCTTAAGCCATGATTCCCATTTTTCCTCCAAATCCGTATTTGATGGCTCGGGTAATAGAGGACCTGAAAGAAGAACAGGTTTTCCAAAAACAGTTTGAAGATAATCAGTATATAAACCATCGATTTCTCTGCAACCTTTGAATGCAACTGCATCCGAAAATTCGGTGCCTATGTCAACGCGATCGTATAATAAAACACCGCTGCCAAATTCTAGCTTCCTTGCGGAAGCTAGGAATCGAAGTTCGTGTGAATGAAGCTTGATATATGAATCAGGGAACTCTGAAGGTGGTTTCATGAGATCAACTTGAGTTAACTCTTTTCCTCGGCTTTTTCTCGGTATATTTCCAAGGTAAGCGGTTGATATTGGATTCCATATCAAGTATTGAAGACTTTTGATACCATGTTTATGAGTCAAATTCGGTAGCCAATATTGAAAATCAAAGAAAACAATTTGTGGATTTAGTTCCTCTAGAAGAAGTTCAATTTGTTTATCAGTTCGGTCCATGGCTGTAGCAATAAGAGGGAATAAAGAAAAGGGTACATCAGAAGTAGTTTCAGCATTATGAGGAAGGCCATCAACATGAGGAACATTGAGAGGGAAAAATGTTATAAGATTTGGATAAAGGTTGAGATGAAGTAACTTGTTGAGTGTGTTTTTAGGAATGAAGAATGAGATTCTGTGTCCTCTTTTGGCTAGTTTGTTGGAGAGATGAAGGTATGGAGTTAAGTGCCCCATAGCAAACCATGGAAACATTGCTATGTGCAAAGAAGCTGCTGAATCCATTGTTGCTACTGAATGGAATAAACTAGGGAGACATATATAATACAAGTGGAAGTTAATTAAGTTCAAATTGTGTACATTGTGAAAAAGACAAATTGAATGTTACAAAATATGCCGCCTATTTGATTCCACTACTCAGCTGTTGGCATGCATGAAAATATTCTGAAATTATTATTTATAAATATTTTTTTAGAGTATAATTTAAAAAAATTATGACACTCTCTTTTATTTAAGTATGTGTTACACCCATAAAAAAGGAAGTAAGATAAAATATTGAACACATTTGCTGGTGCTAGCCTATATAGTGTAGAATACTATTATAAAAACAAAAACGCAACAATTATATGCTGAGTGGTGGTGACAACTTTCGGTAGAATATATTTTCGTAGACTAGTTTGGTGTAGGGATGGCAACGGGGCGGGTCGGGGACGGTTATTATCTCCTCCAAATTCAAACCCGAATCTCAAAACAATCTCCGTTCCCCGCCCCAAACCCAAACGGGATGAAGAATTAAAACCCAAACCCGATCCAAATGGATTCGGGTTGGGTTCGGATATCCCCGCTCCACCATCATCCATTTAGTAAATCTATTTTTTTAATAGAAATATTTACTTTTTCCAAAATTAAATTACTTTATAAATAATAAAATGAAATAATTTCAAAAAAAATCATATATACATTTTAAATGTTTTAAATAATAAATTTAAATCAAAATATCAAAACTTTGGCTATGTATTTACTATTCTAAATTATCAAAAATATATATTAATATATATAATGAAATAAACGGGGCGGGTTCGGGGACGGATTTGGGGTGGGTACTAGTGTCCCCATTACCCGATTCGACCCCATATTTTGTAATCGGAAAAACCCAAACCCAGTCAAAACGGGTTTTCCCCGTCAACTTCGGGGCGGGTTCGGGTGGGTACCCGCTGGTATGGGTTTTGTTGCCGTTTGGTGGAGTATTAAATGGATATTAAATAGACATAAAATAAAAAAGCAATTTGAAAACCTTATCAAAAAACAGAAAATCTTATGTCCAGGATTTGTTTGATTAAAAAACTAATTAGTACAACTCTTTTCATTAACTTGATATTAAATAGACATAAAATAAAAAAGCAATTTGAAAACCTTATAAAAAAACAGAAAGTCTGTATGTCGCTTCTTCACAAAGTAATTTTTTTTAATAATCTTCATTTCAAATCCATAAAGATGAGAATGGGAGTATAATTAATCAAGAGTTAATCTTATCTACGAAATATTTCTAAATTCAATGTCCTTTTTGGAATTTCGGTTGGGTCGGTCTCCCATTTTTCTCTGACTTATTGATTTTGATCGGTTGACAATAATTCTAGCAGTATGAGCTCTAACCTGAATCCTATTATGTGGATTTCCATGACATACAAAACAATTGCAAAGACCCTATATTGTGATTGCATAACAAGTGAGATGCAAATGTAACATAAATTAGGTCTCAACAAAAATACATAAACCTCAACAATCATAAAATCTGTAACATCTCAACATTTTGTTACAAAAATTGTATGACATAACAAAGACAAAACAACATTTTATTCCCTGATTTAAACAAAGGGACAAATATATAAATCCCAACAATCATAAAATCTGTATAAAATCATCTCAATATTTATGATTCTGGTAAAAGAGGAGAAAAGAATGAAGACAGAATGTATATAAAGTCTCTACACTGCACTACTTCTTTCCCGCGCCATTTTTCAACTCATCTTGCACCCAATTGTTGAGTTGACTATGACACGATAACGCGTCCTTAATAGCAGTAACAGTTTCTGTAATGATCTCATAGATAGTTTGAACAGATTCAGGAGGGATACTTGTAATAATGCTAGCTTTGTCAATCAGATTAAAAGATATAGTAAGAAGACTTTCGTTACTAGCAGTACTATTTCCCTTATCACCTTTTTTGGGTAACCCTCCCGGAATTATAGCGAACCCCGAAGGAAATGCAATTACATTGTCCGGGTTGGATCCTTTCGCGAGATGAATCAATGCTGATTCGTCTAGCGGAGCATAAATCACATAGGAAGCTGCTTCGTCTGCGTAACTCTCTTGCAGGTAAAAGATTTCAGTCTTGTCCTCGGAGTTCTATCATTGACAAGTGAAAAAAAGGTTAAATTTTAATGGTAAAGAGCTTCTTCACTTTGTAATTTGAATGGTAAATAAGAGAAATTAAGCTTACACTTGCTCGCAGCAAAGAAACGCGATTCTCTAGATGTTCGCCGACGGTCATGCATGCGAATTGTTGAATTGAAAGGGATTGTGAAAGTATATCCCACTACAAAAAATAATAATAACTAAAATTGTACTAACATTGTGCTATATTGATTGATTTGTTTAGTTTTTTTGGTCATACCTTGTTTCTGGATTTCTCGTGGCGAAGGAAGTTGAATAATCGATTCGGGGAGATATTAAGCCAAATAGTAGTACTAAAAACGATCGTTGTTCCAACGGGATTACTTGAAGTACCAGGCATATTATTCGGAATCATAACTCTAATATCGGTTGAACCGGGAAATGGAGCGAGTCGCATCCATGGATTGGTAGTTGTTGCGCTAAGATTTGCGCAAAATTTTCTCATCATTCTATCAGCCAGTTTCAATAAACTAGCCCTTCCCCTTTGAGGTATAAAAACTGTTTGTATCAAAAAAAGAAACTAGTGTAACAAATGAAAGCAAGTAACATGATTTGTTAAGTTAAATAAAAAGACTTAAAACAAACATTCTATGATGGTAAAAGTGACACATGTGAGGTGTGACTTTTAATTATATCATTTTCTCAATTCCCAAATTATTATCATCAATGTGTTAGCGTCGTGTCTGGTATAAGTGTTTGTGTCAGTTTTTTATAATTACAAAGGAACTGTTTGGAAGAATCCAAGTTCAAAACAAGAAAAATAATCTTACCCTTCCCATCTGAATAAAATTGTGTAGCCTCAAGTGTTTTAGACCAGTCAAAGTGTCGAACAATGGAAGCTAGCCACCGCGTTGCACCAAAAGACAAACCAGAGGTAACTAATGGCTTGAAAAGATCATTCAATTGGCTATGATCAGCTTCCACATGCTCCACCCATGTAACCTAAATTGAATACAACATCAAACCAATTTTTAAGTACTAATAACAAATATTCAATAGTACTTATGCTTGAACTAAATAAGTATCAATATACTTTGCTTATAATTGAGATTGAAATGAGTATATGTATATAACCTTAGAGCATCCATTAGGCATTCCTTTGATCAAACAACCGGAAGGTCTTCTTCGAAAATTGTTAGATGGATAAGGGAAAATATCCTCCAAAGATACATCAACAACAACCCAGTCGTTCGGAGAGAATTGTTTGCAGTATCTTGCAAAACAACACTCTCGAGTCGGTACAACAGGACTAGGCAAATGAAATTCCGCATTCAGCTACAATATACAATACAATTAAATTAAATGTGAATATTAACACCTATGTTGAAATCTTCATAAATATCAGAAATTATTGTATGCTAAGGTATTGTTGGAGGAAAATCACACTGATTGCAACTCAACTCTTAATTGTTGGAAGAAAATGTCTTAATGATATTATATGCTAAGATATTATGCAACTCAATCCAATAATTGTTGGAGGAAAATCTCATTGATTGCAATGCATTAATTCATAGAATCAAATCATTATGATAAAAAACTTACCACATGCAATTTCCCATCATAGCTTCCTTCTACACTATTCATAAAGCTTCCAAGAATCGTAGCTCTTGAAACAATTTTGTGAAATGTCATCCACCATTGATTCTAATCAATAGCAAAATAAAAATATTTCAAAGAGAGATACTATCGTTAATTGTTGATTGCACTATACTAAAATCAAAAATTAAAAAATAACATGATTGAAGGAGAAAAAACCCTACCACATTCATAAGTAATTCAACAATGTCTAACGGACCGGCGTTAATTATTGATGTATCTCGGGAAGCTTCCATCCGTAAACCTTGTACGGAATTTTCATTTGACGTTGAATTGATTGGATTTCCGTACAAATCAAAGCTAGGTAAAGCTTGAAATTCTCCGACCTCAGCCAATTTAACAATATCCATTAACGCCGCATCAACACGGCCAGAATATTTCAAATATTCAATATTGTTAAGAATTTCATATCGATCTGGTTTATGTTGATGCCATAAAGGTTTACCTCTAATTCCGATATTACACAATTCATTCATAGCTGAATTAGCGCGATCGAAGATTCTAATACTGACGGGCTCGGCGAACATTGAAACGCCGAGAAGAAGATCACTTGCTCGTTGCATGTTGAGTGACGGGGTTTCGGCACAAAGCTCAAAATTCTTAACCCTAAAATTTTGTTTGTATTATATTATAATAAAGTAACAATAGACAATCATTTGATAAATAAATAAAATAAATAAATACTCAATCTTTTGACCATATACATCATTAGTTTATATATTTAAATTAAGCCGGAAACAGGAATAGTGAAGCAGAGGGATTAGGCATGAAAGGTTTATTAACTAAAAAAGTTAAGAAACTATGAGTATTATGGACTTAAAATTTTAACAATTAGTCGAAATTTGGTTTCTTGATGCTGATGATTGGAATAGAAAACTTCTACTAGAGTTTTATTTGTTGATTAAGAGGAAAGAAGAGAAGCATTCAGAAGAGAGAAAGTTTTGCGTGGAGGATATTATGAAATTTCAGTTAGAGTGTAATGTAACAACTTCATATACTCCCTATTTTGTAGTTGTGACTAGAAATATTCTATTCTAATCTTTAGAATGAAAAACCAGGTTTAAGATTAGGGTTTAGAGGGTAAGTTTATTCTGGTTTAAATGTGGAAAAATAAATATAGATTCTATTTTATTATTATTTAATCATAATAAATATTTTGTGAGATTCTTTTTGCCATGTTTTAAATTGTGAAAATTTTTTAGAAAGTGTTTTCGTTAGAGGTTTTTATAGTACCAGCTCAATCATTTGACCTACATCAAAATAAAAATAACTCAATTATTTGGCAATGTATATTTGTTCATATATATTTAATTAATTTACTTTAATGAAGGAAAAATTATAGCTGAATATTTGTATTAACATTCAAAATAACAACGATTTTTTTATAAAGATAAGACTCAGACCATATAGTTAAATAAAGTTAAATGAATTTTTGCTATTGATGAAAAATATCTTCTAAAACATTCTTTTATAGTAGTCCTCAAAATTTATGGGTGTACAAATCCGATCCAAAAAAATAAAACAAATTATTCCAAAAAAACTCAAAATCACAAAGAAAAAATCTAATATTTTTTATTGTTTGGCAAAAATCGCTTCAAATTGAAGAAGACTGAATCCATATATTTTAATATTTATTTGTTTTTATTAGTATGTTATATCACATCAATTTATTTTTCTTTAATGTTTAATTTGATTTAGTATTATTTATTACATCAATTTATTTTTCTTTAATATTTAATTTGATTTAGTATTATTTATTAGTTCATTTATCTATTTATTTTTAAATATTTCTTAAACGTAATCTATTGTTTTGTAATTTTAATTTTTAATATATTATATTTGGATATGACTTTAAATTTATTATTTATAGTATTTTATAATATTAATATTAATTAAAAAAGATATAGTTAATAATTTTGATATCCAAAAATCAATTTAAATTAAATCATCCAAAATTTGATGAATTGATTTTTTTTTTTAATTACTCATCAAATCTATTTTGACTCATATGGATATTATTTGTTTTATCGAATCCTTATTTAAGTTTTTTTTGGGGATAAAGTGACGGTGTGCATAAAATCTATTGGATTAATGGGATAAAGTGTGAGAAATAGGTGGTTTAGGGGAGTGGAGGATAAGACAGTTTAATTTACTTTGGTGAAGATTGCATGTTGAACGGGATGATTTCCGATATAAGGTTTTAGTAACAAAATATGAAGTAACAAGGTGTCAGTGTGATGAAGAGACTTGTCTAGAGTAAAGGAAGGGTCGAAGGGACGAGATGATTCCAGACCGATGTTAAATGACCATTTATGTAGTTTACGCTCAAGGTTTCGTAGTCTATATGAATTGACAAAAGATGAAGATTACTGTTTATTTCAATTTTAAAAAAATGAATTTTTTCTTTTTATTTTTAAAAATAAATTTTTTTAAAATATTACAAATTTTTTTAAATTTATTTTTTCTAAAATGAAACACTAATTTTGACATTATATAACATAAATATATATTATTGAAGATCAAAATTTAGTTAAAATCACAATTTTTTCAAAAAGTTGTATTTCAAAAATGATTTTTATGAAATTTTGATATTCAATTTTTTTCCCATAAATAGATGAAATACCTGAAATTATATTTTAAGAATAATTATTAAAACAAAAATTTCTTTGTAAAATTTTTTTCCATTAAATTATAGACCTGTTTGTTTCAGCTTTAAAAAAATAAGTTTTTTCTTTGTATTTTTGAAAATAGATTTTCCAAAATATTATAAGTTTTTTTATATTCGTTTCTTCTAAAATGAAACACTAATTTTGACATCTTAGAACATAAATATAGTTAATTGAAGACCAAAACTTTGACAAAATCGCAATTTTTTCAAAAAGTTGTATTTCAAAAATGATTTTTATGAAAATCTATTTGAAATAGTTTCAAAATTAAGTGATTTTTTGAAATTTTGATATCCAATTTTTTTTCCATAAATAAATATTTAAAATCACATTTTAAAAATAATTATTCAAACAAAATTTTCAATTGAAGCTTTTATAAAAAATTTCTAAATTTACGTAACACTATAAAAATTATTTTAAAAAAAAAAAACCAAAACAAACGACCATAAGTTAGAGTTACTCTAAGGATCTAGGTATGTGGCGGAGGAGACTTTTCCCTTGGAAGGAGCTGGTGCTGGTGATGGGGTTAGAGTGCTGTTCTTTGTTGGATAATGTTGTTTTGCAAGATAATATTATTGATCGTAGAGAGTGAGCTGTAGATTGAGATGCTACTCATTTGGAACACAAAATCACTGACATTTGAAATATCTCATCAACAATAAAATTCTTACTAAAGACAAATAAAATTCCTACTAAAGACAATATGTAGCGAAACATTTATTCCTTTAGTGCCAATTTTTTGGCCAAATATAGAGCAGTTGGGCTGAAAATGAGTCGAATCGAGTCGAACTCGTCTCAGATCAGTTTGACTCGTTAAAAATTAGCCGAGTTCGATTTTGAGTTCGAGTTCATGGCGAACTTTATTTTCAGCTCAAACTCGACTCATTAAGAATTGGCCGAGTTTGAGTTCGAGTTTATCTCGAACATTTTTTTCAGGTCAAACTCGACTTGTTAGAAGTTCACGAACATCTCGATTCAGCTCGTTATGTTTATCTTGTTAGGTTCAACTCACTTATTTTACGGACTTAAAAGTAATTTTTTAAAATCTATTTTTTTTACATATATATTTGACATTTTAAATTAATATTTTTTAAATAAAAAATATAGAAATAAAATAAAAGTTATAAGATTGGAATTTATAAGATGTTAATTTTATTTATATAATTATTTGTATAAATATTTTGCTCACTAGAGAATATAAATTATCAATTAAAACTATTATATTAAAATAAAATATGATACTAAGATTTAGAGCAAATATTTAAACCTACTCTTAAAGATAATATAATTTATCTCATATATAATCGAGTTGACTCATGAACCTAACGAGTCGAACTATGTATAGTTCAAGTTCAGCTCATTTAGTTAACGAACTTAATTTTTAGCTCATACTCAGCTCATTTGGTTCATGAACCTAGTTCAACGATTTAATTTTCGAATCGAGTTTCGAGCTATTTTCGAGTTAGTTTGATTCATTGCCAGCCCTATAGAGCAGTGTCGTGTAGTGGCATAGGATTCTCAAAACAAAAGCAATTCTAGCACAAGAGCCGTAGAACCTTTTCTTAAACCCATAGAAGTAAAGGGTTTTCAGCTCATAGCGGAAGGCCCTGGCTCAAAAGGAAGAGTTAGCTTCCGGGAGGAATTTATCCCCCAAAAGGTGCTCAGCACATCTACAGTCCTTTCCACAATCCCTCTGCATATCTGGCATAGCATCTCCCGCCCCCCAAAAGCGGGAGCCTGAACTACATTAGCAACGACATCAGCGCTCTTGCCCTTCAACTTTTAGTAAGGAGGCTTGTAATTATTTCACCCTTTCATGCATAATTAGTAGATGATCCATAAATTTTTGTTGAGGAAATTAAAAGAGTAATTTTTTGGTTGATATAATTAACCATAATTTGTAGTGAATCCAAAACATGAGAATTATTATTTGCATAATAGTTAAGAAAATATTGCTAGCTAATATTACGTACCTAATTAACAATGAAATCTACTACTGCTAGAGACCTTTTCATTAAGTAATATTAGTTTCTTAGCAAACAGGGACGACCCAACACATCTTGAAGTCTGAAATAAAATTTAAAATTAACAGAGGGAGAGAACATATTAGTTAGGCATAATAGCTGAATGCAGTGTTACTTTTAAGAAGCATTGCGAATGTCATTGGACCAACTCCTCCAGAAAAAGGTATAACTGCATAGGCAACTTTTATGGCTTCTTCATAACAAACATCTCCGGCCCGAGAGCTACTTTGATCCTGTCACAAGAATCACACAAAAGTGCAATGGTTAAGCAATCTTCCTATCAAAATATATACATCAAATATGAAATTTGTTCACCTAAAAGATGGAACAAAAAGTATACAATAACAAGACCTTGAAATAAATCTACTCACATCTACTGGGTTGATTCTAACATCGATAATAATTGCACCCCATTTTATCCAGCTTCCCCCCTAACCATGTTTGGTTGCCCAACAGCAGAGATGATGATATCTGCTTGTTTTGTGATATCTTCTGGGCTACTTCCTCACATGGCAAGTTGACCAATATTCAATGGGTAAAAATATCTTACATCTTTCTGATTCTAACTTCAACAACAAAATCGTTAGGTTATGGCTTATATAGTTATAGTTTAGGTAACAGTAAACCAAGCTACAAGCATAATTTATTGTTGAGGATCAATGAGATAAGGCATTAGAACGTATTTTTTACGTGGAAGGCATTCCTCACCTTTCAAGTAGATTTTGTCGGGTTGAATTAGACGCAACCAAAATTATAATACGGGATCAAAGTCTATCCAAAAACAGCTGGGCCACTCATTATCGACCCACTAGGGTCACACTATATGTCTAGTCCAGGGTGTGAACGTGTGTGTCTTGAGAGTACAATATTGAAAGAGATTGCTTAAAAAAGTGTTTTTATATGGGAGACGGAGACATCTCTCACCTTACAAATGTGTTTTGTCGGGTTGATTTAGACCTAACGCAAATTCTAATAGTCGTTTCTTAAATGATGAATGATTGCTGTAAAAATACATATAAGCTAATTATGGGCTGAATGAGTGTAGTAATATTCTTTCTGAACGAATCTAACAAATACATATACTTACAACGGAAGGAAGCTAAATTGGAATAGACCATGTTTCCCTGCATTCATTCTTCACTGCATTTACGCATTCGATATAATCGGGATTGTTAGATCAATATCAGACGGTTCAAATTTTAAATCAATATTTTTTTAGTTTTAAAATATATTAAAAACTACATTAAATCTAAAGCGTCTGATCTTGATCCAACGACTGCGGATGGACGGAATCTGTGAATTTGACCAAATAGTAACAGCTGGGAATCTAATTTCAATTGGTACCCCTCAAGATTAGCAAAACTACTAGCAACTACACCACATATGCAATCTACCAGAGAACAAAGGAGAGAGAAAAAAATTATAACTATAACTATAACTAACAGCTCCAAAAAGGAAATGAAGTTAGAGGTCTCGAAACATACAGATGGTAAAGGCAGTTGAACAAGAATCCCATGAACCGAATGATATCATTGTAGCCTAAAATATACTTCAAAACTGCCTCTTCTGTGGAATTTTTTGGCAAATTGATTTCAAAAGAATTTATTCCAACAGATTCACAAGCCCCCTTCTTGTTGGCACATAAGTTGCAAAGTCCTTTCTGATCTCCAACAAGGATAACAACTAACCAGAGTCGTCTTGAGTTTTTGAGGCTCTTGTAAATTGGCCAAGGTCCAATCATGACAAAACAATTAGAGCTCCTATTTAACCATTTTTTAACAATAACAAAGATTTTATGAGGCCTTTTTTAAATACGGTTTAACCCGTGACAAATTTTAGGCCTATACAGTAGTTTGTCATGTACGCCTTCAAAGATGGCTCTACAGCTGTCCCTGGGATTACACCCACGGCTTCTTTCATCTTGGAAACTTCACGGCTACTATCTCATCTCTGATTTGCTTTGCCTCTGATTTTCCATCAATCACCTTAACAGAATACTCGGTGGCACTATCCACTGCATACAGTCAACACAGAAACATATAATCATAGGTAACAAAACCTTTTCCTAGTCAATAGTATGCAGAGGAAAAATGCATAAGTATGAACATGAAATGTAAATACAGGCACTTAAAAAAATCTGATATAGGGGCTAACTCATGAACCTACAATCTCAAACTAAGAAGCGATTACAACCAGTTAACAATAATCTAATGGCTAAAAGAACAAAATAACCTTTCAAGAAACTAATAATCCCTTTCATCCACAACTAATATTAATATGTTGACTCCTACTTCTTAAGAATGTCTCAAAGTTGGGACAAATTATCATAGTATTAAATCTAATAGGAAGTTCATTCAGACAAACAACATTTTAAAGCAACTGCAACCACAGCCACAGTGACATAGATGCATGTAGTATCCCAAAAACTCATCAAAGCACTCAGTAAATTGGTTGGAGCAACGTGGACGGGATGGGGGCAGCGGAGGAGGAAATTGGTGGTGGATGAAGGAGAAGAGTGGCAAGAGTGGAAGAAGAAGAAGAAGCCGTTATCATGTAATAACTCAGTAATAATCTACATGCTTGGCTTTGTTGTGCAATGTTGATAGGTGGCAGAGAAGCGATCGCGGCGGTGCGGAGCAGAACTGTCTATAGCCACTAAGGGTGCAGGTGCGGCGCGTGTGGTTTGTTAAGGAGGAGACAAACTCCGGCCCCATAAAGCCTAAACTTAATTAAATAGGGAAATTTCTTTATTCACCTCCCTATGGGTCACCTCAGCGAAAACTCCAACATGTCCTGCTTTCGGAGATGTATCTCCGAAGTATTTTTTTTTTTAATTTTTCCAGATTTTTGAAGTGTATTTCCAAAAAAAATCTTAAAAATTAAAATTTTGATTAATTCTGATATGATATGCATCTTCGAAAAACAAAAAAAAAATTAAAAATTTCAAAAATTAAAAATTAAAAATTTTGGGATATTAATTAATTACATATCATAAATTATCAAATTTATGATAATGAATAATAATAATTATATATTTTGATATAATTTATGAGTTATGAATAATAATTATTATATATTTCTATTCTGATTTATATTTTAAAATCTAAAATAATTTTAATTAAAATAATTAAAATAATTTCAATTATTAAAATGTAGTTATGAATAATTTCAATTCATGTTTCTAGTGTTGATAATGATATTGAAAGAGATCAAGTAAGACTAATTATAATAATAATAATAATAATAATAATAATAATAATAATGATAAAAAAATTATTTTTCATAATGAATAATGATAAAAAAAAAATATTTTTCATAATTAAAAATGAATTATAATTTTTTATTTAGTTTAAAAAAATTAAAAAAAAGATTTTGTCTTAATTTTATTTAATGAATAAATTTTATATTTAATTCTATATAATTCAAAATTTACTTATGAAATTAAAATGTTTTTAATTTATATAAGTTAGTAAAATAATTTTTAACTTTAAAATTGTTTAGAAAATTTTGATTCACCTTGATTTTATACCAATTAATTGTATTGATTCACTTTGATTTTAATTTTTTAATAATTATTGAATTCTTTCGAAAGTGTATATCCGAAACATTTCAAGACCAATTTGATCTTGAAATATTTCGGATATGCATCTCCGAACCTCTTCAAAAAAAGGGGTGTTTTCGGAAATGTATCTCCGAAAAAACCTTTTTTTAGTGTTTTCGGAAGTGCATTTCCGAAATAAGACAAATTTAATAAAAAAAACGTTTCGGAAATGCATTTCCGAAGTTAGGGGTATTTTAAGTTTTCGTCAGAGATGACAAAGAAGACATGGGTGGATAAAGAAATTTTCTTAAATAGTACGTTGGTTTTTGACTATCTTAAACTTCAAAAAATATATATATATTTTTAAACCTTAACCTTCTCAGAGAGTCTCACGAAATTTCTTTTTATTTTTAGAATTCTGAAATTCATCTTCGAATGCACTATTTTTTTTTAGAGATATTTTCTATTTTTCTAAGCGAAAACAGATATTTTCGGAGTTCCATTTTTAAAATATCTTAATATTTGATTTTGGGATTTTTTTTTTTTAATATATTTTTAAAATAATCCAATATTTAATAAAAAAATTAAAATAAAAGTGTATCAATTATATTAATTATATATTTAATTGTACTAATCAAGATATATAATTAAATATATATCATTTTAATTCAATAGTTATTTTTTTAAATTCAAATACAATATTTATATTATTAATTGAATAATTAATTATTCTTTTTTTTTTGTATGAGTTCGTTAAAAAAATGTCTAAGTGGGAGACATCACAAATTCTTTTTAATAGATGGATGCAAAAACATCAATATAGGCGATTATTATACATTTAACTTTTTTTAGTATTATAGTGAATATTAAATTTAATTTAAATTGTATTTATTTATATAATTATATAAATCAATTGATAATTAAATTATATAATTATATAATTAAATACAAAAGAATATTAAAATACAAGATAATTAAATTTTTTTACATAATTTATAATAATTAATTATTCAACTAATAATATAATATTGTATTTGAATTTTTTTTTAAAAATTATTGAATTAAAATGGCATATATTTAATTATATATCTTGATTAATACACTTTGATTTTAATTTTGTAATAAATATTGAATTATTTCGGAAATCCATCTCCAAGACCAACTATTGGAATCCATCTCTGAAAACACATTGATTTGAGGTGTGTTTGAAAATACACTTCTAAAGGATATTTTCGAGTTCTCAGGGGTTTTCCCCAACCCTACAAGGTGCACAAGGAAGTTCTAAAAAAAAGAGTTGCTATTTCGATTCATATATATTAACCACACCACCGCGAAAAGTTTTTAATATTTTTAATGTTCAGAGTTACATCTTCGGACGCACATTTTTACACACAATTTAATGAAATTATTGAAAACCCTTGTCATGTTTAAATTTGGTTCAAAGATGTATCTCTGTAACCCCTCTTAGTTCATTAATCTGTTATTTTTCGAAAATGCATCTCCAAAATATGATATATTAGTTCAAAAGAGCAACATGTAAAAACAATGGCATAATGGAAAACCAACATAAATAACATCAAAATAAACATTACATAAATTTAACATTTCATGTCATTATAAACAGGTTCATTACAAAATGGAGTCTTTTCCAATAAGTACAAACTTCATTCCTACGTATTGGTTTTTCAAGCTCCATCTTCTTTGAAATTAACCAAGCACATGGAAGACCAAAAGTTTTCCAAAGTGTACATCCTTACATTGAGTTATATGAACATGTTTTATACGCTCGCTTGGCTTCATGAAAAATAAAACTCAATATCGGCCGAGATACGTTACTAACTAACTGTGAATAAAGGATGTTGTCTTTGAATCGGTGTTCTAACACAGTAATTCTCTGACCAAAAGATATATGTATCTCATTATGTTGGTTTCGAAGCATTTGGTTCACGGCGTCACAATCTCGACAAAAATCACATTTACTGTTTCCCAACCAATTTTCAGTTTATTATGTGCATATTTAACTTTTTTTTATTCCAAAAATACAAAACCAATTGAGTAAGTCATCTCCCTAGAAGTGACACCAACAATTTCTAAGATTGGTAGTCTATTCTTGTTTGTTTTGTATGTTGAGTTAATGAGCACTTACAGAAAAGTTGTTGAACAACTTCTCTAAGTCAGGATGACTCCAAAATATATCTCGAACGCTAACTTTATCATCACAAACTTTGTACCTCAAAACATAGTTTCCATTTTTCAAAAGCTTCAACAACTGTTGCATTTCAGATCTTGGTCCTCTTACCGCCTTGTTGTCTCGAGCACGCATGTTGCATGTTTGTTTGATATTTGAGATATTTATAGGTCTTTTCCATTTCAAAGATGTGAGTATGTTTTTCGGCACCGCCATGTTTAATGTCATGTCTGAAACAAGATATTTCTCCTCTAAAACAAGGCGACATCCAATGGGATAGAATGCTAGCTTGTCAGTCTAGGCATGATAATGTATACCGGAAATGACATTAAATTTCCATGTCTTATACGCCATATGGTATCTGCGCAATTTAAATGGAAATTCACATTTTCTCGATCATGTGTCATCTTTTTTAAACTTCATAATCCTTGGTTAGTACGTGCCACTTCTTTCGCATATCATTATTACAAATGCTTGTCTTGTATCCGAACCATTATCACACCTTCCAATTACAACGTCAAATCTCATTTGTCTAGCCTCTCCATGGGACCATTGTAGCATATGTTCACCAACAATAAACACTTCTTTATTTGTAGATTGTGCACGAGCATCTACCTTGACAACAATTGGTTAAGCACCCAGTTTAACATCATCATTCACTTCATCTGATTGAACATCAACATTCACTTCATCAAGTTTAACATCATGCTTGACTTGGATCAGTTTAACATCCACGCCTACAATAGCTTTGGGAAACATATTCGGATGCACCATATCTATTACCACCAATAATAGAAAAATAGTGTGAAAACTCAAACTATCAGGACAATCCAAAGATGCACATCCAGACCACCACTTTGTCCGGAGATGTATCTCCGGACTAAACGTTCATTTTTAAGCTAAAAACTAAGATTAATGCAAGTAATAGGGGACGAAATGAATGATCTTTACCTGCAATTCCAACTTGTTTTACAAGAATGATGTTTTGATGTTAAAAAGTTGATTGAGAATTAGAGAAAGGTTTTGTAATGATTTCTTGTTTTAGCATGAAGATGAAGATCATGCAATGCAGTATTTTATCACCTTTTCTTGCTGGGCATTTTTGGAGATGCATCTTCAGAAATATAACTGAGTTGTTAGTTAAATTAGTTGAGTGAATATCAAAACCCCATAAACGAGTGTAATGGGGTATTTTGGAGATGCATATTCGGATACACCTAAACAATATATGGAGATGCATCTCCAGGCCATATTTTTTGAAATTGGGGTGAAACTCATAAAAGAGAATATTTGTGTGATTTTATGTGTGTTTAGAGATGCGTCTCCAGACGTATGAATGGAAATTCGGATTTTCAAAGGTGTAGAATGCTCATATAAGGTTGGAGAAAGCATTTCCTTAAAAAGGGGATTGCTTTTTCCAACCTCCCTTATTAGTGCATAGCCACCTTTATAAAACTTGAACTTATTCTTGGAAAATACGGAAGTTAATATTCGGATGGCCCCAAAACACACCAAAACACTTTGTAAGTCAATTACCTCATTTTTCCCAAAATATAATATGGAAGTTAACATCAGTATTTATGGAGGATGAGTTCGTAGATTAACTTCTGCAATAGTCCTTTAACACATTTTGAATTCAAAAAGTGTGTTTATTTTAGAACTATCGGTGGATAATACAAAACTTCTGTATTAACCCTCATGACACTAAATTTTTCTCCTGGGCAATATTTATGTTAAGATTTTGACGTACAATCAAAATATCATCAATATATGTAATCAAATCATATAAGATACAATCAAAATACCATAAATAATTAAACTAAATCATACACAAATGTAATTCAATCAAAATACCATATATTAATTCAATAAAAATGCAAATCATATATTATTCACGAAATACAACAAGTCAATAATGTTATTCCAACTGATGTTAACCATTATCGTATCTCGCGAAGCTTCGATTTGTAAAACATGTACAAAATTTTCCTTTGACATTGAATTGATCTTATTTTCATATGAATCAAATTTAGGTAAAGGTTAAAGTTCTTCGACCTCGGCCAATTTAACAATATCCATTAGCGTTGCAACGACCCGACCAAAATATTTCAAATGTTCAATATCGTTAAGAGTTTCAGATCGATCTGATTTATGTTAAAGGTATAATGGTTTACCTATAATTCCGATATTCCATGATTCATTCATAGCAGAACATGCACTATAAATGATTTTAATACTAATTGGCTCAACAAACATTAAGATGTTGAGAAGAAGATCATTTGCTCGTTGCATGTTGAGAGACGGTGTTTCGGCACAAAGTTCAAAATTCCTAACCTTAAGATTTTGTTTGTATATTATTAATAAGTATCAATAGTCAATCATTTTTATAAGTTTTAAAAATTTAAGGTCAAATTAAAATTTTGAAAAATAGGGACCATGTTGCAATTTTAAAAATTTAAAGACCAAATTGTAATTTTTGAAAATTATTAAGGACCTGTTTTCAAATTTTCGAAAACTTTAAGGGTCAATTTTTAAAATTTGGAAAATACGTGATCCAACTTGCAAAATTTAAAATAATAATATATAATTGACACTCACATTTTATGGAGTTTCCGAGAAATTTTAAATTATTTGATTTTAGGTGTCAAAATCATTAAATTTAGCTTGGACAAATTACGTAATATATATTTCCATCATTTTAACGATCCTTTCTATTTTTTTTTATTCAAACATTAAAAAAATTTCTATATCATTTTAAATTTCTTTAAAACATTATATTCTCTCTTTAAAATATTTCATCCAAACACATTTTTAATCTATAATTTATGTTGTAAAAACAAACAAAAAATGATTTCTTTTGTTTTTGTGAAAACAAGTTATATGTTATAAGAAACTCTTGAGATTTTTAGAACATAACCGATCTCTAAAAAATGACTTTTTTGTGACACTCAAAATTTATCATTGAAAGCCAATATTTCATACGTAAATGTTATTAGGATTTTGAGTGACACTCATCGTTGACTTCAAGTATAAGAGGCGTGGTGTTATGCTATATTGAAATTCACAATAGGTTTTTAGGTAGGTCTGACAATTTAGCTATAGTTACTACGACTGTCATTATATGCTAGGTTAATATTCAAATTCTTGAAAATATATCTACAGTTTTTTTCCAAGTATATGTGTTACTATAACTTCAATAAATAATCTTTTAATTTACAATATTTTTAAAAAAAATTATATTAAAATAAAATTACTTACTAAAAATATTTTACGAAAGCTAAATATATAGAATTAAATATTTATGCCACTTTATACTAAATTCAAATATTTTAACACAATAAATTTTATTACATTTAAATTAATCAGAACTATTTACAAAAGAATTTTTGTTTTTTACAACAGAAAACTCAACGTATTTCTTTCAACACATGATATTCAATACAAGGACTTATCAAATGGATAACATTACGCCTAACTCAAGAATTGGTCGTATTCGCAAGGAAATGGACAACCAAATTTACTTGACGTGTAATAAGCTTCACCTCAAAGTTGGAAAAAATATGTAATAAACTTTTAATAGACATAATAATCAAACTAAACTTAGAGCCACCCCTGTGGTTGGAGTGGATGGCTTGAACCACCTTGTTGAGAGACGCTTTTGAAAATAAAGGAATCAAGGTTGTGAGAATTGGATTAAATTCTACTGGGTCGAAAAGTAGCTTCTAGATCGATTTATGCATGTCGTCGAAGTATGTTCACATACTGGTGTTGAAGACCTACTACATATTGTAGTCGAAGTGTGTTCTATTATGTGGGGTCGAAATGCTAGGGTTGTTAATATTTCGAATTGGGTCTGTTTGTAATGTCCAATTGTATAAGTTAGCTTGTACCCTAAGTTAGCTTGTAATGGGTATTTGTGAAAATGTCCATTAGTTTAGTATGTTTAGGTTTATTATAAATAGCATACTATAGTCACTCATCATTCTATATTGTAAATCCTAATTTAAAGTGAAAGGATTATTTGTTATTCTTGTAACACTTGTAATCATGATTGAAAGAGAAAGTAAAAAATAGCAGTTATAATCAATTCCTTTGTGTTCTTCTTGCTTCCCATTGTGTTTCCTATTATACTTTATTTTTGACAACAAAGATGCATAGATATAGCATCTTCATTAGCTTTCTTAAAGGGCCGAAGTTTCTGCTTTGAGGATTGAGAGAGTACCAATACCCCAAACTAGTCTATAAAAGAATTTATATTCTTATATATTCTCTAGTAAAATTATTGACTAATTATAAAATCAATAGTGGAAGAAAGTTAAGTCCACCATAAAGAAAACTTTGGCATATCTTTGTTGGGCATGCCCTATCTGTCACCATATGAATTGTCAAACTCTATTAGTTTTGTTTTTCAAGATTCCAAAGTCGTCATACATTTCATCATCATATTTATCTATATTAATTAACTCTTCATTATTAACATATTATATTTCGAATATACTCTTTATATGTGCCTTATGTTAGAACTAGTAGCCACCAAACTCAACTAATTATATTACATCATATGTATTTGTTCATCTTTGTTGGTTTTTCAAAATGAGTTCAATAAGCAAATCTCCTTCGGATAACAACATGATAAATTTTGAGTCCTCAGAAGAGAGTAGTTGGACTAAATACTTTGAGGATTTCTTTAACAATGATCATAACAATATTGATGGTGATGAAAAACAATTAAGTGATCACAGTGCACAAGGTGGCATGAAGTATGTTAAAAGCTTGAGTTTGAAGAAGAGGAAGAAAATCAAAACTAGTTTGGTTGATCATGATTTGGAAGATACTGCAAGTTCTCCTATCAATAGCCCCAAGGTATGAATTTTTGTTTATGGTGAAGGTGTATATGAATTAAATTAAATTTTAATGGGTTAAAGTTTAGTTATATTTATTGTAGTTCATTTAATTCGATTTTATAATAAAAAATTTAGGCTTTATATATGAATCAGATATTCAAGGCAAAAGAGAAGGAAGAAATAGACCAATTTTATGAGGTTAGTTTGATCGATTCAATTAGCACTGATGATTTATTTTTTAGTAGTTTTATTGTTTGGCTTCTATTGGGGTGAGATGATGATTGGTGTCCTACTTTTCTCACTTGGTGTTAGTTCCTTCTTAAACTTTTAAGGCCATACCTAGGAATTTAAATTTAATTACTATTCAATTCATTTGTGGCTAGGGTTTCTATTTAATCACCATGTATATAATTATCCATCTAATACTCTTTAATAATCAAGATAAAAGATTCGATCGAGAGTGTGTTCCTCTAAAAATGACAGTGGAATTGGTCTCTTTGGATTAGTGGTCGCAAGATCAAATATCAAAATAAATAAATAAACACATTAATTACTAATAATATTGATTGGTGTCTATGCTATGAGTATTGTATTTTTATTGATTTTGTTGACGGTGAGATTGGTTCCCTTGAATTAGTCTTTTGTAAGGCCGAATACCAAAATTAAAAAAAAAACTCTTTAATAACTAATATTGATTGGTGTTTATGTTAAGAGTATTATATATTTGTTAATTTTGTAAAATTGATTCAATTTAAAAATGAGATGATTGTAAACTTTACATTTAAATATATTTATGTAAATGTATCAAAGTAGTAAGTCATTCGCTACATTGAACGAGAGTACAAGTCAAGCTCTAAGAGCATAATTATCGGTTATCTTTCAAGGTTCCTACATAGTTTTTTAGAGAACTTTGTCAGAGTTTAATGGATAATTGAATGGGAAAGCCGTTCTTGAGTTTGCAAACGTTATTGCAGTAAACCACGGTTCTCCAACTATTTGCTTCCTTTTCTTTAAATTTTTGTATTAAAAATATTCAAATTAATACAAATGAGTGGTATATTGTGGGGTTTAGTGAGACCCATTTTAAAACTTTTGAAGAGTTATTTGGATATTTGAGAAATGTAGTTGAGTTATTTAAATAATTAGAAGAGTGAAATAATATAAAATATTGAGTAGGACCCATGCATTTAAAGAACTCAAAAGGGTATTATGGATGATGATGCTCTAAGTGGTCATGTTCATAGGTGGAAAAATCGTCATCCTTCGAGGAAGGACATAGGCCTTATATTCTCGTCCAAAGAGCTATGTATGAGGATTAGATTTTCACATATCACCAACCCTTAAAGACATCTAGCTTCACATATTGCATGCATGGTCTCTACTATTATACTCTCTATAAGTACAATTGATGCCCACTGTGGGGCTTTAGTAAAAGTGACTTAGGGCATTCTCTCTTAAGAATTTTTTATAGTTTGATTATCATTTTACAATGGTGAGGGCTACCTAAAGTAATGGTGATCCAGATGGCATAACAAAAATGCAGGTCGTTATGGAACAAATCTTTCGGAAGGTGTACTATATTGAGGCCAACCCTTATCCCCTAGTCCCAAAGTGGAAGGTGATATAGAGAAAGATCCTAATAAATTGTGTAAATATCCTAAGATCAATGGTTAACACACAAACAAATTTCGTCAACGAAAAAAGAGATATAAGGTGCATCGTCTGGCTATGGATGATGATCACAACCTTCAAGGCACTACAGGCCCATAAGTCTTCAGCCAAGTAGATAGAAAGAAGCATGAGAGACACGTGGATGAACCAACACGCCACATTCTCAACACCAACGTCAGAGGTTTCGCCGGAGGAGGTATGCATGTGGTAGGTCTTCTCCGAATCCCAAATCTACATAAATGTCAAAGGTTAACTTTTTACACAAAGGATGTTTCTGGGATATTGGCCCACGAAGATGATTGCATGGTCGTCAATGTGACATTTTTTGGGTTATCGTAGATCATGGAAGCTTTGTTGTTGTCCTATATACGGATGCCTTTGAAATATTATAGCTCGAATCAAAACATTTACAACAATTCAAGGGTTCCATGGTAGATTTCTCAGGAAAATAGGTACAAGTCCAAGGACATATCTTCATTAGAATTATTTTATGGACTGGGTGAGAGGGACCAAATCCATAAGGATCAGCTATTTAGTTGTAGATGCCTCATCATCCTACAACATCATCATTGGTCATCCAACCATCAACAAATTAGAAGCCTCCGTTTCAAACTTATAACTAACCTTGAAGTATCCCATGGACGATGGGTGTATAGGCGTCATAAAAGGAGACGATGAATTGGCTAGGAGGTGTTACCAAGACAACCTTAGAATAAAAAAAGGTGGTGGTGATCGCATGCGAAACACTAAAGTCATACCCTTAAAGCGTGAATTTCATGTATTTGAACACCATAAAAGAGTATTCGAAAGACACATTAGTCCCTACTAAAGATCTGAAAGAAGTCTAGAGCGACAATGAGATGAAATTAAGGTATGGTTCCAAGAAAAATGAAAAATGTGATGTAAAACTTAAGAAAGTAGTGGCTCTGATCAGAGTCGGGAGACTATTTATTGACTAGGAAGGTTCATATAATATGTGTGCGAAGCTGTCACATGGTGCTTGCGAATTGGAAGAGCTCAACGGTGAGGCCATCCATAGGTTTTGAAACTGAACGAGTTTAAGGCACTATTATAGCTAATATTTTTTTATTTTAAGTTAGTAATGCAATGATGTAAATCACCATCACTCCATTTATTGTTCTTATGGTTTAAAAAATCAATAAAGTAGTAGGGTGTTACTCTTTCCCCTGCAAAAGCAAAGGCTTTTAATAATGCACCTTATTTTCTAAGCTTGTCATCTCCTACAATTCAATAGAAGGCTACACATGAATATCATTGCACTCTCTAGGGGATTATTGCATCCTCTTGGGTATTATTGCACCCTCCAAGGTATCATTGTGCCCTCCGGGGTATCATTGCATCCTCTGGAGTATTGTTTCGACCTTTGGGCTAACATTATGCCTCTGGAGTATCATTGCATCCTTTAGTGTATTCACTGCATCCTCTGAGGTATCATTTGTCCTTTCAGAATATCATCTCACCTTTCAAGATACTGTATCACCCTCAGTGAGCCTTAACTTCACGCAAGAAGTTATTAGCCCAAAAACTCACCCAAGTTAAATCTTACCTTCAACGTACATTGAATTTTCAAAATAATTTATATGAGCAGACATTCGCCATCGCCAAAAGTAATACCTCTAAAAAAGGAAAAACATGGAAACATATAACACAAGATAAAAAGATCAAATTCCATAAACATTAAAGCCCTAAGAAGGGCAAGATTACCAAATTCAATATCTAAGAATGGCCAGATAACAAAAGTCATTTAAAATAATCAAAAAACATCAATTACAAACTAACAATAGTGATTAGTTCTCTGGCACAAGGAAGGCATTATCCTCACCCTTACTGGGCCTTGTCTTGACTTAAACAAGCCTCGACTCTTTTTTTAGATTGGGGCTAATATGAAGTAGGCACGATTTCCTTCCAGAAGATGGGGGAACCTATCCCATAATGATATCCTCCTCTTCATTTTCCTATACAAGTTTTCCATATTTGATAACCTTCAAAAGCTATGGCTCGCTTTAATTGAGATCTATATGCAAAAAATAAAACTTGCGCCTTCGCCTTCTCAAAGTCCAATAATGTCTTCTTGTGAAAAAAACTCTCATTCGTCTTACTCAGAAAGGTCTTCCATTTTTCCCACATTCTTCTCCTTCAGACCATACTCTTCAAATATAGCTATTCATAAAAGAGCTTTCATCAACATATAAGTTCCTATAGTTTGAAAAATATTCCTTGAGCTAATTTTCCTTTCCCTGTGTAGGTCATTTGACGCATCAATGTGATTGTATATGAACCTGGTGTTGTCAAAGCCTTCATCCCATAAAGAGGACATCTTTTGAATTTTAGGAGAAGTCGTAGAAGTCGCTCCTTGGGAGGATTCTGCTATACTATTATCAAAGGAAACTCCATTTTCCAAGTCTATAGGAGCACCCGCCTCCAAATGGATATGAGTCTTCCTTGAGTTGATTTTGTTCCTTATCTCTAGGAGAAGTAACGTTGTTTGTGGGAGGAGGTCTCACAACTGAGAAAGGTGTAGCCTGAATGATTTTTCTTTTGTTCAAGGGTTTCCTCTTCTTCAGAATACGATTCAGCAAACCAAATGAGACATTTTCTTTTCTAACAATGACATGTGAGCCATCTTCTTTGCACAAAAACTCAAAGGTTAACAAGAAAATAAATAAGTAGAATCAAAGGCAATACAAACAAAACACTCTTACGTAAATAAGCACCAATCACTAGTTTAAAAGTCAACAATCTCCTTCTTCACTTCACCGAGTTTAACTTAGTCTAAACCTAGTACCGACATAGGTTATCACGAATAATAAAGAGGAAATTGACGTGGCTCGTCCTCCTATAATATAACATCAGAATAATTGATGTTACCTGCACTGGAACAAACTTACCCTTCAAATCCTTGTAATTCAAAGATTAGAGGGTGAGTTGCCCTATCTAAAAAGGATCTTAGAGAAACTCAACTAACCTTATCAACCTTATCTGTCCCATAAAAACAAAAAAGAAAATGCCCACAATAGGCGCGATCTCGAGGGCGTCATAGAGGATCTTGAAAATCCTCATGAAGGCCCGACTCTTAGGATGGAGTTACGAGGAGGCGATGTTGATCGCCTTCAAGATGTCAGCCTTAAAGACGGAGAATTGAATTTTTACTCCCAAGTCGGTTAAAACACCCATATACAGACAGATATACTAACCCTTAACCCATTGAGGATATCAAATTTAATCATTTATAATTATTATTTGTATCATAATATTTTTATTGAAAAAAAAAAACTATTATAACATAAATCATGTTTTATAAAATTTGTTATTAATCTAAAATAGTTTAATATAATATATCGATATGGTACTGCAAAATTAACGTTTTATAAATTTTAATCAAATAGGTTAATTTTAATGAATCACATTAACATATCAAATGATTTTAAATTAATTTAAATTTTATTTGACATTAAAAAAACAATTTTCTTTAATTTTTTTTTTTTTTTACTTATAGACTGAAATAGAGCAAAGCTCCTTTATTGCAGCGGCCATATAGATTGTGAAGAGATTTAATGTTGGTGAATATTTTTCAACTAAGAAGTTGTCATTTTAATGTGTTTTATTTTTGCAGGAGAAAAGAAATAACCAAGGGGAAAAAGATGAGAGGAAAGAAGTTGAATTTAATGAAAGGGATACTAATAATAACCATTCAGAACTGAATAAAAAAGGCTTATGTTTAGTTCCTATGTCTATGGTAATCAACTATATAGCTTGATTATAAGCTTCATCACACCTGTGTTGCGCTTTGTATTTGTATTGTATATAAACAATAAGAATGAGTTGAAAAAGTAAAATAACACTGGAATTTGCGCATCCAGGGAATCGAACCCTGGTCAGTACCGTGGGAGGGTGCTATGATACCACTACACCAGATGCGCTTGTTGGAAAGCTGCGATATTTTGTTATAAATCTATTAAGCATCTAATAAAAGTGAACAATGACTTGGGCGTGTTATATAAATCTATTATAATAATGTTTTGTTTATTGATAAAGAAAAGCATGATAAAACTTGCAATTTCGATTACTGGATCCATTCTTAACTATAAAATTCAACTTTTTATTTTAATATATGGTGCTTTTAAAAAAGTATGTATTAATATTTTATTTAGAGATGGAAAACATAAATTTATTTATCTCTTAAATATCGCTAGTTGTATATGGACTAATTATAAAATGTAATGCATTTTATACAAATTTATTAGTATTATTATTACTTTTTAATATTTGTAAATTTTGTAAGTGAATCTTATAATAAGAGAAGAAATGAATATATTGGATGATGAATGTTTAACCGAAAAATGTAAACTCAATGTTGTAAATAGAGGTGTGAAAACTAGATTCATTATGTGAATGCACCATGGGCCGGATTTTACATGGTTGAACTTAGTTAATGAACGGATCAAGTTATATATATTGGAAAAAATTTATTCCAACCCATGGTCCTAAAAAAATCCTCCACAACTTCGTTTTTTTCCCTCTAAAAACCGGAAGTATATTTCCAATTCGCACCACATCTGTGACAAATAGGTCAAATATGGTCTATACCTTCAAAATGTAAAAAATCATATCGGAGATATATCCACGGCTTGGAACCGGAAATATAATTTCGGTTAGTAGAGCGAGAATTTCTACCACCTTGCCAATTTATATATAACTGGAAGTATACTTCCAATATTATGACAACTATATATAGCTTAAAACAGTAACCAACATGGTCACCTTTTGATCACTCTATTTCTTCACTTTCCATTAAACCTCTCAAAAATCCTTCCATACTCAATCCATTTTTTCACTATAAATTTTCATTTTTATGGTTCATCATATCAAAAGGAGCTCCAGGAAGTGGAATTTAAGGTAAAGTTTATTCTATTCAATCCTTATTCTATACATTATGCTGTTTTTGAAATTTAAAAATAGGTCACGCGAAAATCAGGGGAATATTTCTGGTTTACAGTTGAACTAAACCGGAGGTACATTTCCGGTTTCTGCTTGTGTTTATTTTCCCAATAGAACTGATAATTATGTTGTATATTACATTAGGTATGGTGCATCCTGATAACATTCCCAAACCTAATGTATGTCAAGTTGTTTCACCACTCGTATCTCCTATCGTAACAAAGGTGGTAGATATTCACAAGCATTTTGAAAATGGAGAAGAGTTTGAATTACATGACGACACGTTGCATTGGATTCGTACAGAGGCTACGAAACTAGGATTTGGTATTGTGATTGGAAGGTCCGATAATGGTACGGTTAGAAGAAATACATTTGTGACTTTGACATGGGAAAGAAGTGGGAAATATATTCTTCGTATCCAAAAATTGAAACGTGACGATAGCGGTTCAAGAAAATGTGGATGCCAATTTAGGTTGCGTGGTTATCTTTTGGCAAATGACAAATGGAGATTTAATGTGATGTGTGGTTTACACAACCATGATCTAAGTCAAAAGTTGGTCGGTCATACAATTGCATGTCGTCTTCTTTTGTATGAGAAGACATGTGTTTCTGACATGACTTTAAACTTAGTATCACCCAAAAACATACTTGCAACCTTGAAACGCAAAAGACCCGGAAATACATCAAATATCAAGCAAGTTTACACTAGGCGTTATCAATCCAAATTAGCGCTTAGGGGGGATCGAACCGAGATGCAACACCTCATGAAACTTCTAGATGAAAACAATTATGTTTGTAGGCACCGACGAGGTGATGATGGGGTTACAGTAAGAGATATTTACTGGATTCATCCTGACTCTATTAAATTGTTCAATACGTTTCCTACCGTGCTCATATTTGATTCAACGTATAAGACCAATAAGTACAAACTTCCATTGTTGGAAATTGTTGGTGTCACTTCGACTGAGAAAACGTATTCTGTTTGTTTTGCATTTCTAGAGTGCGAAAAAGAGGACAACTTTGCATGGGCTTTGGAGGTTTCTAGGTCAATGATGAAGGATCAAGAAGATATGTCGTAAGTCACTGTTACAGATCGAGAGACAACATTAATGAATTCGGTTGCAAGTGTATTTCCTACTTCCTACGCTTTACTTTGTAAGTATCATATTACTAAAAATGTGAAAAGTAGGGTTAAACTCGCGGTGGGGACAAAATACATTGCAGGTGAAGATGGAAAATTGGTCAACGCGGGCGTTACTGTGGACAAAATTATGGTTGCATTGAATGTGATAGTAAATGCATCTACAAAAGAGCTATACACTGATGTTGTTTTAAAATTCAGGAATGTTTGCGGAAATATCCCGATCTAGTGAAATATGTCGAAAGCACAATACTTGATCAATTAAAGGAGAAGTTTGTTTGTGCTTGGACCGGTGAGGTTATGCATCTCAGAAATACAACAACAAACTGAGTTGAGTCTGCTCATGCTTTCCTGAAGAATTGGCTGGGAAATAGCAAGGGTGGTTTGATTACAGGTTGGGATAATGTGAACTAGATGATACTAAACCAACATAGCGAGATACAAACATCACTTGGTCGTAGTATCATAGTGTTGGAACACAGGTTCAAAGACATCACTTTATATTCTCAGTTGGTGGGTAATTTGTCTCGGGCAGCTCTAAATTATATTTTTCACGAAGCCAAATGTGCTTCTAATGTCAGTTTTGACAGCTCAAAGTGTGAATGTACAATTGTGAAAACATATGGTCTCCCTTGTGCTTGTGTCATATCTTAGAAGATGAAAGTTGATTGTACGATACGTATGTATGAGATATCTAGTCATAGGAAGAAAGCCAGTTTTGAAGATGACGGTAAAACGAAATACGAATGATCAAGTATTTCCATCTTGACTGAATAGGAAGCGATACAAGAAAGATTTTTGAAAGCCGATGATGCCACCAAACTCCTCATCAAAGAGCAATTGAGGAAGATTTTGTTCCCAAAGACCACAGACTTGAAACCACCATTTCAATCGGTAAAAACTAAAGGGGCACCTAAGAAGGTGAAACCCACACCGGGCGATAGTTCAACTACAGGGAGTCCATCATATTTTGAACACGTTGACAAAGTTTTTCCCGATTCACTTACTCCGAAATATCAGAAAAGTGCTTTCAGAGGCCCCCGTATTTGCAAACCACCTACAACACCGACTCCACCAAAAATATCATTCATCGATCACATGCCAGTTTTTATACATAGATACATTGAACGAATCGTCAATGTGGGGGTGACAGTAACTGTGGTTTTCGAGCTATTTCCCGTTTGCTCGAGAAAGGGGAAGAGAATTACATTATTGTCTGACACACCCTGATTAAAAAATTGAGGGGAAATAGAGATTTATACACACGTGTGTTCGGGAGTAAAGAGAGAGTTGAAGAAATATATGCCTCTCTTGTACCAAGCATGAGTGGATTCGCACCGGAGGATAAGTGGATGTGTTTCCCTGATATGGATCATCTAATAGCAAGTGCGTATAAGAGGGTGTGTATTAATCTTACGAGATACAGTTTCTCGGAGACTTTTATCCCTCTACGCATTTCTCCAACACTAAACCCTAATGATCGTATCATATGTGTTGGGTGGGTTTCGAATCCCCGACATTTTGTTCAAGTGTTTTTGAAATTGGGATGCCCTATACCACCTACATCACTGGATTGGACGATTCATTTCACAATCCCGTCCGAGATCTGGCTAGACCAATTCATTGAAAGGATGCAAGACTACAACAAGTTGAACAAAATTGAAATAGAAAAAATATTGAAAAGCCAAAAGGGGTGCCTCCGGTGGATTTAGCCGACGATAACTTTTTCGGCTCATTTACGTAGTTAGGTCTCATTTTATTGTAAATGTCATCTTGTTCATATATTATGTTGTGGAAATATAGTCATTTTTGTAGTTTGGCCAACAATACATGAATTTTATTTCCTAATGTTGTTGTTTCTGTCTTATCAACTTTAGGGAACTAACCGGAAATATATTTTTGGTTTAAAACCGTAGTTGCACTTCCGGTTTTTGCCTTTGACAAAAGGATGGGATTTGTATGGTTCATGTTTGCATCCAGCTACTATAAATAACCTTATTTGTCATATTTTTTCTTAACACAACACCAAAAACCAGAAAATGAACATCGAATGGCATGTTGGAGTTATCCACTTTACCAGCGCCACATCATCACGAGAATTTAAGCTCACCATGTACACCCCAAGGAAGTGAAGTTTGGCGAAAGAGGCAAGAGAAGAGAAAGAAAACCTAAGAGAGAAAGCTTGAAGAGGAGAACCATTAAAGATTTGTGAGAGTTGCTTTTTATGCTCAATTTGAGGTAGGGGATTGGTTCACTTATGGGTGTTTTATTTACATAGATTATAGAGAGGGGTCCTTACCCTCTTATTCTTCCTTTTCCTTCCTCTACTGATGGAGCTTGAGGTTAGAGATGGTTGTGCAAGCCTCTCTAACCAGGTGTATTTGATTGATGTTATTTAATATGTTATGATACTGAATTTATTGCTATGTTGTAGCATGTTGAATTTGTTTATGGGATTGTGCATCTTATTGATTAAATTTGAGTATAATCAATGATAATGGATATGTTGTGATGATGATGAATTGATAATAATAATATGTAGGAAATTAGTCATGAATTATGAGAAGTCTTGTGAGTTTGATGAGAAATTTGGTGATGTGTAGAATCTGTCATAAGTTTGTTTTGATGTTGAATCAGTAGTGAGAAAACGTTTGGCCATGTTAGAATAGGTTGGGATAGGTTTAGAATGGTGAAAAGTTTGAGAAGGTGAGATAAAACGTGTGATTTCTGAAAAAATTATAGACAACAATCGATTGGTCCCCCCTGGAACAGTAAATTGGTTCACTTAATTAAGGGAAAAATATTTTACAGCAAGCTCTGACCAATTGATTGATCCACCAGCACCAAATGATTGTATCAATCAATTGGTCCACCAGCAACATTCGATTGTTTCCAATACATCAGTTATTAGTTTTCTTGTTTTCGTCATAACTTGAGTTTCATAAATCCAATTGTGGCATACTTTGAAGCGTTGGAAAGCTAACACTTAGTACTACCTCATGGTGGTTTCATAAGAGCTTAAATGTGTAATTATGGTTAATTCTGATGAAAAAGATTATTTTTTATGATGATATTCTAATGATTGATGTGCTTATGTGTTCAATTTAGAAATGTAATTGATGTGTGATTTAGCCTTATGGATTATTATAGTTAGCAAAAAGCTCTTCAACCAAGAAAGTGTCGTTTTAGCAAAAAGCTCTTCAACCAAGAAAGTGGATTATTATAGTTACTTTTCCTATTATACCCTTATTTATTTTTCTCTTTCCAAATAAATTCAATCATTCACTCTCTTTTTCCAATAACTAATTGAAAATTTTGAGGTGGAGTTATTCAGAAAATAAGGGTATAAATGACAAATTATAACATTAAATTATAAAACGACACTTAAATAGGAACAAAAAAATTCTTCTAAAACGACACTTAAAAAGGAACGGGTGGAGTATGTTTTAATGCATGATAATTCGTTTATTTCTTTAAAATTATGAGTTGGGGGCTTTAGGGTGTTACACAATACTTTTAAATATTGTTATAAACATCGGACCGAACCGGCTGGTCGAACTAGGAACGAGAGAGGTCTCTAGCCTGGTTTAATTGTTGGGCCGAGTATGTTATTGAACCAATGAAAACATGCTAGAACCGGCCAAAACCGATAAAAATCGACGAGTTAAATGCTTGTTTTTTTCGGACAAAATGACGTCGTTTTGATTATTTTTAAAATAAAATAAAATATAAATAGACTTTGTTCAAAACTTATTTGAAACAACTTTCCTTTTTTTGCAATTAGATCTTGTTCAAAATTTATTTGAATTTGTATTTTGTATTATTTTGTTGTTTGTGAGGACTAAGTTTAAAATTTAAATTTAAAGAATGAGCATGTGAAATTATGATATTTTAAAATTTTGAAATTTTGTAAGTGTCGTGATATTTTTAAGAGACTGGGTTATTCGATTCGATCAATTTAATAAATATATGGTTTTGATATAGATACTAGTTTATTCAACCAAATTATCCGATTTAATTCAATTTAATCTTATAATTCGCTCATTGACTTTGTGATTTGATAAATAAATCTGTAAGCCAGTACCCTCGTTTTATTAGCAGGTTTTTTAAACATTGCTTTTAAAAACAGAAAAGGTAATTAAATTTTTATAGATAGTTAATAGTACTACATAAGAAAAAGTGTATGTAAATCTAAATTATTAAACGGACCCAATCTAATAAATACTCCATAATTAATAACAAATAGATTATATAAATTAATTAAGTACTATGTTTATGCATAAACGGAAAGAGAAAACATGAGTGCGTATCTGTCTGCATACTCACGCAAAAGCTAACTAACACTTGAACAAAAAGCTCATTCTTCTCCACCGATCCATCAAAAACATTCACATTCACCACTCAAATCTCAATCTCTGAGATTTGAGTTTTCTACCTCTCTCTCACATTCTTCATCTTCATTTTCATTTTCTCGTCAAAATCTCACTCTCTCGCAACCATGATTACTGCAGGCAGAATCAAATCCGTCGATTTCTACAGGTCTCAATCGAATCTCATTCTCTTCACCATCACCATTGTTATTTTTCCCTTTATTCTTTCGCATTTGTGCATTTCGCGTTTTTTGGATCGTTTTTGTTTGCATGCGAATCTTCAGTTGCAATGCCGTTATTTCCGTTATTTTGATCAGAAACACGATGTTTCCAATTTCGTTACGTTGATTTGGATCATGATTTGGTGTAAGGGTTTTTGTATTTATCGTTAAGCCCTATGGTATAATCATTCGCATTGAAGGAAAATTAGCGATTTGGTTTTTTGATATATACTACTGATTCTACACTGTAATGAACCTTATCTGTGCTACTATTTATTTAAGAAATTGCTTGTTATATTGTGATGTGATAGCTCATTTTATATTGAGTGTCCAAAGTGTTATACTCACAGCTGGTTAAATTTAGAACTGATAAAGTAAATGTGGTATGAATAATGTTAACAAGTTTTCAACATATTGTATTTATTGGTTAAAATTTATATGGGTCCCACTAGATTTATATAAATTCATATGGAACCTATATGATTTGGTGGGAGTGGGAGGGACCCAATGAATATCCTGCCATTTGTACTTTTTTCCTATTTCTAAATTCAGCTTAATCTGGGAAAATATAGATTAAAAAAGAGAAGATGTTTGAGACTGAAAAGCAAGATATGCTTGGATAGATTGAAAGATACATTTAATCTGTAAAAGGAAAGGTTGTGAACTTTGTAGCACTGGTACATTTGAAAAAATGTGTTAGTGTCGGTGTCCTAAACCAACACGACTTTGTGGTTACTTTTAAAATTACTACCTATAACGACATGTCAGTGTCTGTGTCGTATTTCTAATGTCCATGTTTCATAGATTGTGAATGCATAAATGTAACTTAAAAGTCTTTAACATTTGTCTTCTGTCAACAGAAAAATCCCAAGAGATTTAACTGAGGCATCATTATCTGGAGCAGGGTTATCAATAGTAGCAGCTCTCACCATGGTGTTTTTATTTGGAATGGTCAGTAGCTTTTGCAACTTCTGTTTTAACATATGCATGATTTGCCTTGGATTGATATATACTCTATGCCTGAATTTAGTTTTGTCAAGTATCATATTGATATATATCATGTAAACTTGTTGCAGGAACTTAGTGAATATTTATCTGTCAGCACCTCTACATCTGTGATCATTGACAAGAGTTCTGATGGTGACTTTTTACGTATTGATTTCAATTTCAGGTAGAAGATTTTGATCTTTATTTTAATATGATTTTTCTCTAAGGGTATGTTTGGGAGAGAGGGTTTTTGAGAAAAATGAAAGGATGGATAACATGTTAAGTATTTAATTTCAAGTAAATACTGTATTGTATAAATTTTGAATTTTTAAAAATTGAAACCTAATTTCACTCTTTATTCATTTTTATAAACACGTCACAACCCTCTTAATTCAAAATTAAAAATCTTATCCTTCAATTCTGTTGGAATTTCCACCTTAATTGCGGTCCACCCCTAGTTGCCTTAGTTGCGGCATTTTGGCTTTGCCCTCATTGCAGCCCCTAACACCTTCATTTTGTTGGCTTTGAAGGGGTGGATTTAGTCCCACATTGCTTAGAGATATGACATGTGTTGTGTTTATAAGTGGAGACAATCCTCATCCTACAAGCTGGTTTCGTAGGAATGGATTAGGGCACGAAGCCTTGGATTGACAGGGGGATAGTTTTGTTTCTCATATTTCAATATTTGATGATTAATTCCTAAGAGTTTCAATTCATGTATCTACTGTAGATAGCTGTAGTATTTCTTTGAATACGCGCAATCAATTTTGGCTATTTTAAGCTCTCATTTTTTCTCTCAGTTGTTTCTTGCTGATGGCTTCAATTTATCTTGTTTGTAGTTTTCCTGCACTTTCATGCGAGTTTGCATCGGTTGATGTGAGTGATGTGCTGGGAACAGTAAGTATCTATTATTCCATCTGACCATCTCTAGCAAAAAATATTTGTTCTTCTGATTTAAGAAATTTTGCTCACTTAGGATTATTAAAAACTTGAATGAGTTATTTTCCTCCTTGCATTCATTGCAATGCAGATAACCTCTAGAAAATACTGTATATTTGTTCTTCTGGAAAAAAAGTTATTGTTTTATTCAGCTACCTACTTCTAACCTTTGGAGCAATTATTCATTAATGGACTTTAAAAGTTCTATATGCACATTCGTGATTCTTGTAATAACTTTCATGTAAAGCTTGAGGCCATGGCATAGAATTATTCAAAGTGCTTGATATGGATACCGTGCTTCAATCATGTACTATTCTTTATATTAAAAAAATGACAAAATCTCCCTCTTCTCATGTATTTTATGATTTCCTAGCCTATGCTATAATATTTTCTTATCTTTGTTATTCTATTATTTTGCTACTTGTCCCTTAATTTGTGACTTCTTGATTTCAGAGCAGGCTGAATCTGACAAAAACAGTTCGCAAATTTTCTATTGATTCAAATTTAACACCCACCACTGGGTCTGAATTTCATTCTAGCCCGGCTGCTAATGTCATTAAGCATGATGAGAAAGTGGACGAAGAATCTGTTGAAGGTGCTTTTGTATTCACATCAGAAAATTTTGATAAATATGCTCATCAGTAAGTGGGTCAATCATGTAGTTCATTTCATTCATTTAATTTTTAGAGTTTAGTTATGTGAGAGTTGAAGAGTTCTTTTCCTCTCGTCTCTCCACTTGTATAGTAGTTGCACATTGTTTACACTACTTTTTACACTGGCAGATTTCCAATTACAGCTGTAAATTTTTATGCTCCTTGGTGTTACTGGAGTCAACGCCTGGTAAGTATTTCATCTCCATATCTCTCTTCCTCCTCAATTTAACAAATATGATGGTTCCTAATATCTTTGTTGTTGTCCAATTA
The DNA here is from genome assembly GCF_029867415.1 of Vicia villosa. Lineage (NCBI taxonomy): Eukaryota > Viridiplantae > Streptophyta > Magnoliopsida > Fabales > Fabaceae > Vicia > Vicia villosa. The sequence continues at coordinate 201,667,021 of NC_081181.1, forward strand.
CATTTACTTCTATTTTTCTATAATCAATAATTTCTTATTCCTTTTGGGAATTTGATGAGATTATGAATGATTTTAATGACTTGTAGCAAATAGTTGTCTTGGATGCTTAAAGCATGATTTAGATTTTAGACAATACTAGCTAACTTTATTGTATAGTTTTTAATAGAAGAAAAAGTAAATTTGAAAGATAAGAGAAACAAAAAGTATATGATGAATTATTAGATCCTATGATTTGAACTTCTGTAATTTTTTTAAAAGATACGAGGACCCTACAATGACTTGTTGAAAACTTTTGCAAATTTATGATTTGAACTAACAGAGCTTGTGGTAGTATCTCCAAATATGATGTTTTCTCTAATAAAATGATATTTCTCTCTATGCTTAGTCCTCCCTTAAACAAACTATTTGAGCCAAATGAGCTTACAAGTAGCCGATGTCATGGTCATGGCATTTAACTTCATAATTTGCTTCTGCACTTGACCTAGCAACATTATTTTACTCCCTTTTTATGGAAATAAGGTTTCTTCTAATGAATATTCATTGCTCGAAGGTGGATTTCATATGTAATGGTTTAAGGTGTTTATGCATACATTACTCTTTTATATGTTTCCTTTCATTCTCTTCTGTATAATAGTTGAAAGTGGTTGTTTATATATCATTCTTCTATCTCCTTTCTTTCAGAAACCTTCATGGGAGAAGGCAGCTAAAATATTAAGAGAGAGGTACTCTACATTTTTTTTGTGTTTTTCTTTTTTCTAAGATACCGCGATTGGAAATTCTACCTTTTTATCTCTTTCGTAAACTTAGTAACTAACTTGGCATCACTTTACTAACTCAGTGCCTTGTTTGTACAATTGCATTTTTATTTAGATATGATCCGGAAATGGATGGTCGAATACTTTTGGGGAAGGTAGATTGCACTCAAGAAGGAGACTTGTGCCGGAGGTGCCTTTTTCTTATGTTTTTTGAATAATTCACTTTCTTGCTTGTAAAATTTGCGAGAATAGCCAGAAATTTATGATCATTCTCATTGCAACACTTGAAAAATTTGTAATTCTAGTATATGCCAAATTCTCAGTTGTTAAATCTTTCTCTATTAGCTTTTTAATCCACTTGCAGAGGGATTGATTTCGCAGAAATTTAGTTTATTCTAATTACTCCTATATTTCTTTTTTATTTTCAAACAAGGTAATATGATTTTAATCTCGAAATCACTCCTTCCTCCTTTACCTCTTACAAACAAAGCATTGGTCTTAGTAATTTTTCTTTCATACACCAAATACTTCATTAGAAAGACATCAACTGAAACAGCTGAAATTACTTATTTGAATTTTACCAGAAATTGGATATACTAGAAATGCATGTTGTTTTATCCTTTAGCTTTGGAAGATACCCATTCTTTTGACCATACTATGTGATGCATTATATCATTGCATATATGAGTTACTTCCAGGAAGTTTCCACCATTTCTAAATTATGTGTTGTCACAAATAGATGTCATGATTTGATATATGTTTAGCTTACTGTGAAGGTGGAGATTAGCTTTAATAGTTAGTTGAGCATTATTGGAAGTCCATCTTCTTCATCGTAGCTTGATATTTTCTGTTGTCACTGGCTAACTTTGTTATTTTTCTCTTATCATTTCCCATCCGTGCCTCTTATTTCACTAATATTTTCTTGTATCTTGTTATCGATATCCAGGCATCACATACAAGGGTATCCATCCATTCGTATCTTTCGTAAAGGAAGTGATGTCAGGTAACAATGGAAAATCTTTTTTATATAGGAAAGAATCACTACAGACTCATCTGCTTTTCCTTTTTGGATATTGTGTACTTTCTTATTTTCTTAAATATATTACATTTTCCCATGAAAATGATATAAGTTCCTTTTTCTTATTTTTTTTTTTTAAATCATGGGAATGATCAATTTTTCAAAATCGTGTTTAGAGTGGGGGTGATGATCAAATGCCAATAGTAGTGACAAAGACAGTGGGAGGATGTTAGGATGCAAGTACTATAGCTAGATCAGCTTAATATTGAACGAAAGACGTGGGATGTAAATTACTCTAATCTATATAATGTAATAGTAATGAAAGGTGACTTTGGGTTGTTTTGTTCCGATTCCTCCATGGACTTACCAGTGAATCAATTTGATAGACAACGACAATTCTATTTCAATATGTAGTTCACCTTTGTATTTATTTGTATAAATTCTAAATGACTAATATCTTAAGAGTTGCATCCTGAATATTTTATCACTTCGGTCTTAAATTTGGTTTCTAAAGTTCTGGATCTCTGAATATATCTAGTTTTTATTTTTCAGAAGTGACCATGGACATCATGAACATGAGTCATATTATGGAGATCGCGACACAGATACCCTTGTTAAGGTGCAAGTTATATTTAATTTACATTAGCCTGTCTTGAATCAACTTTGCTTTGAAGTGTGTATACTTTGTGTAATTGAACATCACTATTTATCATTAGAGTGCAACCTTCCTTATACGAAGTGTCTCTACTGCAGACAATGGAGACTGTAGTGGCGTCTCTCCCTTCTCAGAAGCTAGCTTTGGATGATAAATTAAATGTTACAGAGAATGCAAAAAGACCAGCACCATCAGCTGGGGGATGTAGAATTGAAGGATATGTACGTGTTAAGAAGGTAAACTCCCCTAGGGATAAAATTAATCTTCTAGTGTAGTGCGGGAAAACTCCTTTGTGCTTCCTAGTTTTTGAATGTGAGCATGAACCAAAATTCTTTACACTGATCTTGTTTTAAATTTGTCTTTTGCCTTTTAATAGAGGCTTTAGTTTTTTTAATATTATAACAGTAGAAATAAATGATATAAGGCATACGACATCCTATTTTTTCCTCTGTATTTTGATTATTATGCTGAATATTAAGCTGTTTTACACTCTGCAGGTTCCAGGAAGCTTGTTCGTCTCAGCAAGATCTGATAGCCATTCCTTTGATGCTTCTCAAATGAACATGTCACATGTCATACACCATTTATCTTTTGGAAGGAAATTGTCACCTAGGGTTATGAATGATGTCAAGCGCTTGATACCTTATGTTGGTAACAGCCATGACAGACTGAATGGTCTGTCATTCATCAATACCCATGATTTAGGAGCAAATGTTACTGTAAGTTAATATTTTGCATAGAAGTCTCATAATTTAGTAATTTTTTTGACTGAGCATGTCACTTTTTACGGTTGGCATCAGGAATATTTATTGTTAATGGCGGGTTTTATTGACCTGCATCTACAAGAGCGAGATGTAATAGATAGCATCAATATACAAGGCCAGATGATGTTTTATTTATTTTTGGAGGCTATAATAGACCTCTAGATCCTTCTTCGGAATGGATACCACATTCCTGTGTTAATTAATTTGGAAATAATTGTGATACATTAGAGTCCCTTCTACATTAACCAGAGCTTAGAAATCAAAAGCTTTGCCCCCTATGTATGTGGAAGTTAGACCAGTAAAAGACCTCCCTTAATCTTCAGACTTCAATCTTGAAACTTTTCAACCTATAGTTGCACTATTTAAAATATGCAAGCTTTTTGGATCTAAATATGTTTGGGTTGGTACTATTTGGGTGTTAGTATCCTCTGAGATAAATATGAATTTGGATTGGGCCTAACTAAACCTTACAAAACCAGTTTATAAGGTAAGAGTTGCCAAAACTTTATAAACACTACAATGAGCAATATCTTTAGACAATGTAGGACTAAATCCAATCTTCCACACCCAAAATGAATGTGTTGGAACTTGCAAGGAATACAATCCAAATGCCACTGTTAGGCTACCCAATTGCCCCCAAGAAGTCAGAGGGACAGACTGCAAAAAACGCAGAATTTTCAACATCACAAATGTAATCTCTGTTATCATTTTATGGCTTTGGCAATAGTTATGCTTTTCTGTATCAATGCCGATAACTAGAGAAAGATTAGCATCTCTAGTGCTTGGGGTTTCATTTCTGTCAAAGTACTGCATATTAATTTGACTTCTATGCATGCAGATGGAGCATTACCTTCAGATAGTCAAAACAGAGGTCATTACTAAAAAAGACTATCAATTAGTTGAGGAGTACGAGTACACAGCGCACAGCAGTGTGGCACACAGTTTACACATTCCTGTTGCGAGGTTCCATCTTGAACTTTCCCCCATGCAGGTCTGCATATGGAGATTATCGGTTTCAATGACTTTCTGCTCTCTTTTAAATTTCTTGTTGATTTACTGGTTTTTTGGGAGCAGGTCTTGATAACTGAACATCAGAAGTCTTTTTCACATTTTATTACAAACGTCTGTGCTATTATTGGGGGTGTTTTCACGGTTTGTATCTCTGATACTGTGGCTCTATACTTTTATCTTCTATCGAGTTGTGGTCCTATAAATATATTGTTCACTATTTGTTTTGTTGACTAGTCTTCCTTGTGGTTTCAGGTAGCTGGAATTGTGGAATCAATTTTTCACAACACTGTTAGGATAATGAGAAAAATTGAGCTGGGCAAGAATTTTTGATAGATAGTTGGAGATTTTATCTAGGTTAGGGCTTTTGATTCACTAAAGCACTTCAATGAGCAGGTTATTCGGCAGATTGTTATCTATAGATACTCTATATATAAATCATAAAAATGTAGCATTTTTCTATTCATTTGGTAAAATGATCATGCCATGGATTGCAAGCACCGCCACATTTTTATACTTGATTGCATTTTGGTAAATAGAATAATCGAGAAGTTATACCAGTGCTGTTAAATGGCGACGCCATGGCGGAATGGCGTGGCTGATTTTTTTACAGTCGCCATAGGCCATTTGTGAAGGAATGCCTACCATGGTGGCGCCATAGTCTACAATGGAATGCTTATATGGCAGACTATTGCCCATTTATCATATGCCATCGGCAACACTGACTTATACAATAATAACATATTATGTGAGATCCTATATCATAAATAATTAATTCAACGTTTGTGTTTGTATATGCACATTGAAAATCAACATATGTTGGTTTCACTTGTGAACATAGATTTTTGGGTGTATTTGAAAGGAAAAGGTCTGTAAGTTGTCATAAGAAGTTTAAAATAAGTTGAAAAACAATCTATAGATATACTATAAGCTATTTTTAAAAGAGTTATATGTATAAATTAATTAAACATATATAGTTTGAAATATGTAATCACTTGTTTTAAAATATGAAATCACATAGGACAATTATATGATTAGCTTAACTGACAAGGAGTCGAAATTGTTAGGTTGAACGTCATTATCAGGGTTCGAATCCTAGTACTCACAGTTGTTTGTGTGAGATTTTAGGACATGCTAATAATGATTACAAATTTTAAATAGCTATCCCTTGTTGGCTCAAGTTCATGCATTCCTACTGTTATTAGTTATATCAGTTTTGGTTGATTTCTGATTTGATTATTATTGTTCCATTACTTATACAATAAACAAATAACATCTGGCATATTTACCAACTCTATGACTCCTACATAACATGGGTTTATTTATTTCAAGTTCAACTTATTGAGTATTCTTACAATCCATCAGGTAAGAAGCACACAAAAGGGTACATTACTATATATTACCACCTTATTTTTCACCTCTCCTCGTAAACAAATATCAAACGGTTCCATAAGAAGAAAAAATAAATAAATTACAGAAATCATACTCAACCACTCATACTTTTCACTTGGAAAAAACCAGAAGTGAAACCATGAGTGCTCCAACAGAACAACCAAAGCTAAGCAAGATTGAAGAAGCAGCATTAGGAGGAGGAGGAGGAGGAGATTCAGAAACCGGAGATGTAGTCGGAGTAGCAGGATTTGTCACATCAGTCCCTAGCGGTGGAGCTGACCCTACTTGCTGAAGAGGTGGTGGAGATGAACCATCTAGCTGAGAAGGTGGTGGAGGAAACGAACCATTTAGCTGAGAAGGTGGTAGGGAAGGAGTCAATGCATCTGACGTGTGCGAGGATAAAGGAGAAGGAGAGGGAGAAACAGGAACAGAAGGAGAAGGAGAAGGAGTTGTTGCTGTTTGGTTTGAGTTTCTGTTGGTTCTGTCAGCAAGAACAATCACCAATAGTTTCTCATTCTTAAGACAGTTATCTTTGATTCCACTTATGAAATAGTGAGGACCTGATTTGTCGAGTTTGATTACCGTGTGGCCATCAGAGGATTTTCCAGATGCATCAGTGTTGCAGTTCTCATAGTCTTGTTGGCTGTTTACTTCAGTGACCGAGTCTTTGCCAGATTGGTAATTGAACACTGTAATTGAAATGTGTATAAAAGTTAAAACATTAGTGCACAACTTCTTTAATACAAACAGAAATACGCAAAAACGATTATGAGAACAAGGAAATCTCATATAGATTTGTTTATGTGCGGTAGTTTGTCTTGCACGTCCTCAAAGACGGCCTTCGGCCTTGAGAATAACTCACCTAGGGAGTCTCCTACTTGAAACCTGCTCTTTTCTGCCCATTGATTGAAAGGATTAGCATTAGGATCACTTGGAACACTCCAACCCTGTTGGCCTCCAACTACAAACTCATAGGAGTCACCCTTATGCATCAAAGCCAAGAAACAAAACATAGCCAGTGCATGAATTAAGGTAGCCATTTGAAATTAGGATCAATGTGAGAAAATGACTATAGCAACAAAAATGATGGAAATGTTGAAACTTGAGGGATGCAATAAGATGGACCATTATCAGGGGTTTTTGTAGGTATCAGATGCATGGAAATTTACAAATTGTGGTAATGAAGCTTTTGAAACTTTTTCTTATTCTCTCATCTCTTGTAAGTTTACTTTGATTCTGGTGCAAAGCATAAGTTCTCTTTTATTTGTGAAGAGTTTGAGTCTCTGAGAATTTTTGTGCATGAGTTTATGCTTTGCTTATAGAACACATCTGTTACAAATAAAAAATAAAATGGAGAGATTAGATTATCTCTTCATTAATTTCAATTTCAAATTATGCTACAAACAAGATGAAATTATAATAAATATATCATCATTTTCTATTTTAATTATCATTTTAAAATTATTTGTACATGCTAAAAAAACAATAGATTTTGCTATTATTGATTAAAAATTATAATATATGTAATTATTTGTTACTATATAATTTAATTCATTTATCTCTCGATAATAAATAATTAAAAAATAATTTTGACAAAAATGGTAACTAATATTATTTTGAACTTTTAAAACAATAAATTTTAAAAAAATTACAAAATCTCAAAAGAACATATAAAAAGAAACAAATAGAATATATTAGCCAGCAAAGTTTTTTACAATTTACTGTAGGAATATAACCTGATGCCTTTCTCTTTGCAAGCAATGATGACTCATGTAATGATAAATGATGGGTCCCCAAATTAATTTTTTGTGTGACAGACCTATGCAAGCATTTTTATATTCCTTTGTTCGAACTCTTTTTAGAGTTTTAATTAACTTTAGCCTTCTCTTCTTTTTGACATTTCTTAGTAATCTTCATTAACTTTTGTCAATGTGTGATTAGTTAAAAATCTTCTGTTTGTGCCAGTTCTGGAATGAAATGACACTTTGTACCAAATTTGTAAAGTATTAATCACATTCTGTTTAAGCTTAAAGTTTAATTACCATATTGTAGAAGTTCTAACAACATTTTGAATCATTTATATGCACCACTTATGAAATTATATGTCATTGGATAGTTTAATCTATGTACTTGCAAAAAGTACATTGTGTAACTTCACTAGAGTGTATATGATTTGATCACCCCCTTTCTTCATCCTATGCACGTCTATATATAATTCAGAGTAGCTTCTATGATTATGGTCACATAGTGGTCATTAGTGATCCTCTCTCCTTGAGTTTCGTCAACATTATCAATTGTCATTACATGTCCTTATTTGTATTGTCTTAGTGTTTTAAGACCTCTTAATGAGTTCGTTATTTAAGACAGCATTGAGTCAGTGGTGTAACACTCCATTTATTTTCATAATTTAATTTAATTAAATTAATTGAATTATGAGGAATTAAGCAATTGGGCTAGAGTTGTGGTTAGTAAGGGAGGGGGTGCATTGGTAGGCCCTATTACTAATTAAAATAATTTTATTTTATTCTTAATAAAATAGAAGGAGTGGTAGAATAGAAAAGGTTACAGTATTGGGAAAAGAAGTCTGAACGTGAAAAGAGAAGAGGAACGGAGAAGTGCGACCGAGGAAGAGCGAAGAATCAACCTTCAGGTAAGGGGGGGACTCTTCCGTTTATCTTCTATTATGGGAGTATAGGTGGTAGGATAGAATTTGATCATGTTAATCGGATCAATTGGGTTATGCTTAGGTTGTAGAAATGCTAGGTTTTGGGAGAATTGATTTATAATGAATTGTGTTGATCATGTATGGTGATAATTGGATGGTTGAATGTATTATAAGTGTGTTATAATATGTGTTACTTCATTGTATGCGAAATCTGGTTGGAGTAAGATTGGTTTGGTAGTGATTCGGTGAAAGAGGGACGAAATCGCAGGCTGTTTGCTGCTATTCGGAGCGCTGGAAATCGCCAGTTCGCGCCGCGTCCAGGAGTTGGCGCCGCGAACTGCGTGGCAGAAGGCCAGGAAGTTTTGTTGTGCTCAGTACGCGCCGCGAGAGTATGGCCGCGCCGCGAAGGCGTAGTTTCTTCTCGTTCCGCGCCGCGAAACCTTGTTTGCGCCGCGAAGGCGTTGTTCCGATTCGTTCCGCGCCGCGAATGTGTGTGGCGCCGCGTGCTGTTAGTTGATGCGACAGGCCGTTTTGAAAAGTTTAAAAATGTGTAACTTTTAAACCGTAAGCCGGATTTTGGTGCCGTTTCGAGTACAGTGAAGCTAATCAAATAATTTATACAATCAAATGGTGTTTTGAGTTGTGGCTTGAATTATTTTTAAAACACTCGATCTTATTTGTTGTGGTGGGATATGCTTATAGGTACACTAACGAATGTCTTACCTGTATGATGATGTGGTTATAACTGGTGTTTTATTATACATGTATTGTTGGCATGGAATATGTGTTTTATTGATGATTATGACATTGATCGATGTATGCGGGTGATGAGCATGTTATGGTTGATGCATGCATTCATAATCATTTTGGTGGCTGGTCCTTGACGATAGGGGTGCTCGCGGTGCGGTTTGGGCGGTTTTGACGAAAAAAATCATCCGAACCACAAGAGAAAAAATAGTGCGGTTTGGTTTGGTTCGGTTGGCTTTTGAAAAAAATCCGAACCAAACCAAACCAAACTAATGCGGTTTGGTTTGGTTCGGTTGGTTCGGTTTTTTACAAATATTTTATTGAGCCATACATACACATATAGATGATAACATAATTTTGTATTTATACATTCATACACTATCAAATAACAACAAAACTCGTCATATTATGACAACAATTTTCCATTTAATATGTAAAAATTAAATTAGACAAAAGTGGAATATTAAACATAAAATAATAGCATAAAACAATATAAAAATTATTATAACGAAACAAAAAAATAGAAGAGACGAAAGATTAGTGAAAGTGAAAAAGAAAAAAAGTGTTGAGAGATTAGAGAAGAAGATATGCGATAAAAACGAAACTGAAATACGGAACATTTACATAAAAATGAGTAGGTGAAAAATAAAGAATATAAGAGAGTAGAGATTATAGAAGAAGAGGGAAGATGTATGTGGCAAAGAAGGTGCGATAATGTTATTAGAGATTTTAGAAGATCGGGACTGAAATTATATGTGTAAGGATGAGAAAATTGTTCGTAATCATAATGCTAATGTATAATAAGTTTAAGTTTGGGTTGGATGTGAGTTAGTAATATTTAGGTTGTAACATAGTGCGGTTTGATTTGGTTTGGTTCGGTTTACAAAATACAAACCGCAAACCGAACCGAACCGTGCGGTTTTGTAAAAACTGACCCAAACTAATCCGAACCAAATGCGGTTTTTTGCGGTTTCGGTTTGGTTTGGTTTGGTTTGCGGTTTTCTATTGGGTTGGTTTGGTTTTGATCACCCCTACTTGACGACGGTGGATCAGTGGTAGCTAATTCCCATTGTGTGGAATTAGTGAGTGGGTGTTACCGTATCCTTGACGATGGTGGGTCGGTGAGTTGGGTTATCCCAGATTTTGGTACCACATGCATGTAGTTGCATTGCATTAGGCTGTTTTGCTATTATAACATGAATGGAAGATTGTCCAATGTTATAATATGTGTTAATTTGATTGTTTGCTTGCTGATGGTATGGTTTGAATCTGATCATAACTGTAATTGGGTGAATGGCATGTGAAATGATATTTTATTATCTATATCTTGTAACATTAGTTAAATGTGAATGAGACTCACCCTTACTGTTGTTATTTTTCAGATTAAGGAGTAGCTCTCGTACTTGGTGAGGATTAGCTCGTCAAGTAGTTCGTTAGAGTCAGTTGGGTCCGTGTCATGCTCTGGTCGTGTAACACTGGGGGCGTCGTTTAGAGTTACTTGTTAAACTTTTTATTTTGGATGGATTTGTATGTTGACGCTCTAAGTCTGTGACTTGGCTGTTTGTTATTCAGATGTTATAGATAATTCCGCTGTGTTAACATGATGAATCTGAATAAATTTGGTTGACGTTCTCCTTTATGGCATGACATGAGTATTATTGTTTAATTATTTGGAAGTTGTAATGCCCTTTTTCATGTTTACTCTGATTATTATTTATTATTTATGCGGGGTATTAGAAGGGTGTTACAATAGTGGTATCAGAGCATTGTTGGTCGTTTGAGTCAGAGTCTTAGTGTCGGTTAATCCCTCGTATGCGATTAGTGTAAGGTTGACACTGTCGATACTTCTTGTTCTAATAGATATTATTTGATATTTAGCAGAACAATGGCTGGAAGAGGAGGAAGAAACGATGATGCTATCGCTGAGGCTCTGGGCATGATTGCTGGTGTGCTGGGAGGGAATGCCAATGGAGCTGGAATTGGTGCTGACAGGCAGCTGAATAGTTTTCAGAGGAACAACCCTCCGTTGTTCAAAGGCACTCACGATCCCGAAGGCGCCCAGAAGTGGCTGAAAGAGATTGAAAGGATCTTCCGGGTGATTGATTGTGACGAAAATCTGAAGGTGAGATATGGGACTCACATGCTGTCTGAAGAAGCTGATGATTGGTGGATGGCTAGTAGGGACGAACTGCAAGCTGCAGGTGTTGCAATCACTTGGGCTGTGTTCAAGAGAGAATTCTTGCGGAGGTACTTTCCTGAGGATGTTAGAGGCAGGAAGGAGATTGAATTTTTGGAGCTGACACAAGGTAACATGACTGTGCCAGAGTATGCGTCCAAGTTTGTTGAGCTAGCAAAGTATTATGTCCACTACAATAATGATGAGGCTAGTGAATTCTCGAAGTGTGTTAAGTTTGAGAATGGTCTCCGCGATGAGATTAAACAGGGTATCAGATACCAGAGGATTCGCAGGTTTGTCGATTTGGTTGACTGCAGCCGAATCTTTGAAGAGGACAATATTAAACTGAAGTCGTCGCACTCTCGCGAGTTAGTCGACAGGAAAGGGAAAAAGCATATGGATCGTGGTAAGCCTTATGGTAAGGGTAACCAGAAAGCTGGAGGCTGGAAGAAGCCTAGTGGGGGAGACTCTAGTGCCCCTATTAAGTGCTTCAAGTGTGGAGAACCTGGACATCGCATTCACGAATGCAAAAGTGAGGAAAAGAAGTGCTATAGATGTGGAAAGGCAGGTCACATTGCTATTGAGTGCAAAGGGAACACTGTAACTTGTTTCAACTGCGGGGAAGAAGGTCATATCAGTCCTAAGTGTCCTAAGCCGAGGAAGAATCAAGCTGGTGGTAAGGTGTTCGCCTTATCTGGTTCAGAGACTACTCCAGATGATCGGTTGATTAAAGGTACGTGTTTTATCCATGGCACTCCTTTAATTGCAATAATAGATACTGGGGCAACTCACTCGTTTATTTCATTGGATTGTGCTAAACGACTGAATTTGGAAATATCTGAGATTAATGGAAGTATGGTCATTGACACTCCTGCGTCGGGTTCAGTGACTACTTCGTTCGCTTGTTTGAACTGTCCAATTGATATTTTTGGTAGAGAATTCGGAATGGACTTAGTGTGCCTTCCGTTGGAACAACTTGATGTTATCTTGGGTATGAATTGGTTGCAATTTAATCGGGTTCATATCAATTGTTTCACGAAAACGGTTATTTTTCCTGAAGATGTCAGTGTTGAGGACTTAGAGATGACGGCTAGACAAGTGGATAAAGCAATGAAGGACGGAGCTGCCGTGTTTATGTTGATTGCATCCATGGAAGTGAAAAAGAAAGCGGTGAGTAGTGACTTACCGGTAGTATGTGAATTTCCAGAAGTCTTTCCAGAAGATGTAAGAGAATTGCCGCCAGAGAGGGAAGTAGAATTTGCTATTGAACTAATTCCTGGAACTAATCCTGTGTCGATGGCACCTTATCGTATGTCGGCATCGGAATTGAATGAGTTGAAGAATCAATTGGAAGATTTACTTGAGAAGAAATTTATTCGTCCTAGTGTCTCACCGTGGGGTGCACCGGTGTTACTAGTGAAGAAGAAAGAAGGTTCAATGAGGTTGTGTGTGGATTACAGACAACTCAACAAGGTTACTATCAAGAATCGGTATCCCTTGCCGAGGATTGATGACTTGATGGATCAACTAGTTGGAGCATGTGTGTTCAGCAAAATTGACTTGAGGTCGGGATATCATCAGATTCGGGTGAAGACGGACGATATTCAGAAAACAGCATTTAGAACGAGGTATGGTCATTACGAATATACAGTGATGCCATTTGGAGTAACCAATGCGCCGGGGGTTTTCATGGAGTATATGAATAGGATCTTCCATCCTTTTCTGGATCAGTTCGTAGTAGTATTTATTGATGATATTTTAATATATTCTAAGAATGAAAAAGAGCATGCGGATCATCTTAGAGTGGTATTGGAACTATTGAAGGAAAAGAAACTTTATGCAAAACTGTCAAAGTGTGAGTTCTGGTTAAACGAAGTGAGCTTTCTTGGGCATGTAATTTCTAAGGATGGTATTGCCGTTGACCCAACGAAAGTAGAAGCAGTGTCTCAGTGGGAAGCTCCGAGGTCAGTTTCCGAAATCCGTAGTTTCCTTGGTCTGGCGGGTTACTATAGAAAGTTCATTGAAGGTTTTTCAAAGTTAGCATTACCGTTAACTAAGTTGACTAGGAAGGGTCAAGCGTTTGTTTGGGATTCGAAATGTGAAGAAGGATTCCAAGAGTTGAAGAAGAGGTTGACTAGTGCGCCGATCTTGATTTTGCCGAATCCGGCGGAATCTTTTGTTGTTTATTGTGATGCTTCGTTGTCAGGATTAGGAGGTGTACTGATGCAGAATCAACAGGTAGTCGCTTATGCGTCGAGACAACTCAAGGTGCATGAGAGAAACTATCCGACTCATGACTTAGAGTTGGCAGCAGTGGTATTTGTGTTGAAGTTGTGGAGGCATTACCTATATGGTTCAAGGTTTGAAGTATTTAGTGATCACAAGAGTTTGAAGTACCTCTTTGACCAAAAAGAGTTGAATATGAGACAAAGAAGATGGTTAGAATTTCTCAAGGATTATGATTTTGAACTAAATTATCATCCGGGTAAAGCAAATGTTGTTGCCGATGCATTGAGTAGGAAGTCCTTGCATATGTCTATGCTTATGGTGAGAGAATTGGATTTAATTGAGCAATTCCGAGATTTGAGTTTAGTATGTGAAGACACTCCTACCAGTGTTAAATTGGGTATGCTGAAGCTGACTAGTAGTATTCTTGAGGAAATCCGAGAAGGTCAGAAGACTGATGTAGAGTTGGTTGATAAGTTGGCTCTGATTAATCAAGATAAAGGAGGTGAATTCAGAATCGACGAGAATGGTATAATGAGGTTTGGTAATCGTGTTTGTGTTCCTGATGTTGCCGAATTGAGGAAGAGTATTCTTGAAGAAGGACATCGTAGCGGATTGAGTATTCATCCTGGTGCTACCAAGATGTATCATGACTTAAAGAAGCTGTTTTGGTGGCCTGGAATGAAAAAGGAAATAGCTGAATTTGTCTATGCTTGTCTGACTTGCCAGAAGTCGAAGATTGAGCATCAGAAACCGTATGGAGCTATGCAACCGTTATTTATTCCAGAATGGAAGTGGGATAGTATATCTATGGATTTTGTTTCAAGTTTGCCGAGGACGGTGAAGAATTGTGAAGCTATTTGGGTTATTGTAGACAGGTTGACAAAGTCTGCTCACTTTATACCAATGAGAATGGATTACCCAATGGAGAAGCTGGCTCAATTGTATATTGACAGGATAGTGAGTTTACATGGTATTCCTTCGAGTATCGTGTCGGATAGAGATCCAAGGTTTACATCCAGATTCTGGGAAGGTTTGCAGAGGGCTTTGGGTACTAAGCTGAGATTGAGTTCTGCTTATCATCCGCAGACGGATGGACAGACGGAAAGGACTATTCAATCACTAGAAGATTTGTTGCGTGCTTGTGTGTTGGAAGAGGCGGTGCTTGGGATAGTTATCTACCCTTGATCGAATTTACTTACAATAATAGTTTTCACTCGAGTATTGGTATGGCTCCGTTTGAAGCTTTGTACGGTCGGAGGTGTAGAACCCTTTATGTTGGTATGAATCTGGCGAAAGTGCCGTGATTGGACCGGAAATTGTTCAGGAGACAACAGAAAGGATCAAGATGATTCAGGAGAAGATGAAGACTTCTCAGAGTCGTCAGAAGAGTTATCATGATAAAAGAAGGAGGACACTTGAATTTCAAGCAGGAGATCATGTGTTCTTGAGGGTGACCCCCACAACTGGTGTTGGTAGAGCACTGAAATCAAGGAAGTTGACTCCGCGATTCATTGGTCCGTTCCAGATTACGGAGAGGGTGGGAGAAGTGGCGTATCGTATTGCGTTGCCACCGACGCTTGCGAATCTGCATGATGTATTCCACGTATCACAGTTGAGGAAATACATTGCTGATCCATCTCATGTGATCCAAGTCGATGATGTACAGGTAAAGGACAATCTGACAGTTGAAACTTTGCCTATGAGGATTGAAGACCGAAGGCTGAAACAATTGCGTGGCAAGGAGATAGCACTGGTCAAAGTAGCTTGGGGAGGACCAGCAGGTGGGAATGTGACTTGGGAATTGGAGAGTCAGATGAAGGATTCCTATCCAGAGTTGTTTGCCTAAGGTATGTTTTCGAGGACGAAAACTATTTAGTGGGGGAGAGTTGTAACACTCCATTTATTTTCATAATTTAATTTAATTAAATTAATTGAATTATGAGGAATTAAGCAATTGGGCTAGAGTTGTGGTTAGTAAGGGAGGGGGTGCATTGGTAGGCCCTATTACTAATTAAAATAATTTTATTTTATTCTTAATAAAATAGAAGGAGTGGTAGAATAGAGAAGGTTACAGTATTGGGAAAAGAAGTCTGAACGTGAAAAGAGAAGAGGAACGGAGAAGTGCGACCGAGGAAGAGCGAAGAATCAACCTTCAGGTAAGGGGGGGACTCTTCCGTTTATCTTCTATTATGGGAGTATAGGTGGTAGGATAGAATTTGATCATGTTAATCGGATCAATTGGGTTATGCTTAGGTTGTAGAAATGCTAGGTTTTGGGAGAATTGATTTATAATGAATTGTGTTGATCATGTATGGTGATAATTGGATGGTTGAATGTATTATAAGTGTGTTATAATATGTGTTACTTCATTGTATGCGAAATCTGGTTGGAGTAAGATTGGTTTGGTAGTGATTCGGTGAAAGAGGGACGAAATCGCAGGCTGTTTGCTGCTATTCGGAGCGCTGGAAATCGCCAGTTCGCGCCGCGTCCAGGAGTTGGCGCCGCGAACTGCGTGGCAGAAGGCCAGGAAGTTTTGTTGTGCTCAGTACGCGCCGCGAGAGTATGGCCGCGCCGCGAAGGCGTAGTTTCTTCTCGTTCCGCGCCGCGAAACCTTGTTTGCGCCGCGAAGGCGTTGTTCCGATTCGTTCCGCGCCGCGAATGTGTGTGGCGCCGCGTGCTGTTAGTTGATGCGACAGGCCGTTTTGAAAAGTTTAAAAATGTGTAACTTTTAAACCGTAAGCCGGATTTTGGTGCCGTTTCGAGTACAGTGAAGCTAATCAAATAATTTATACAATCAAATGGTGTTTTGAGTTGTGGCTTGAATTATTTTTAAAACACTCGATCTTATTTGTTGTGGTGGGATATGCTTATAGGTACACTAACGAATGTCTTACCTGTATGATGATGTGGTTATAACTGGTGTTTTATTATACATGTATTGTTGGCATGGAATATGTGTTTTATTGATGATTATGACATTGATCGATGTATGCGGGTGATGAGCATGTTATGGTTGATGCATGCATTCATAATCATTTTGGTGGCTGGTCCTTGACGACGGTGGATCAGTGGTAGCTAATTCCCATTGTGTGGAATTAGTGAGTGGGTGTTACCGTATCCTTGACGATGGTGGGTCGGTGAGTTGGGTTATCCCAGATTTTGGTACCACATGCATGTAGTTGCATTGCATTAGGCTGTTTTGCTATTATAACATGAATGGAAGATTGTCCAATGTTATAATATGTGTTAATTTGATTGTTTGCTTGCTGATGGTATGGTTTGAATCTGATCATAACTGTAATTGGGTGAATGGCATGTGAAATGATATTTTATTATCTATATCTTATAACATTAGTTAAATGTGAATGAGACTCACCCTTACTGTTGTTATTTTTCAGATTAAGGAGTAGCTCTCGTACTTGGTGAGGATTAGCTCGTCAAGTAGTTCGTTAGAGTCAGTTGGGTCCGTGTCATGCTCTGGTCGTGTAACACTGGGGGCGTCGTTTAGAGTTACTTGTTAAACTTTTTATTTTGGATGGATTTGTATGTTGACGCTCTAAGTCTGTGACTTGGCTGTTTGTTATTCAGATGTTATAGATAATTCCGCTGTGTTAACATGATGAATCTGAATAAATTTGGTTGACGTTCTCCTTTATGGCATGACATGAGTATTATTGTTTAATTATTTGGAAGTTGTAATGCCCTTTTTCATGTTTACTCTGATTATTATTTATTATTTATGCGGGGTATTAGAAGGGTGTTACAAGTGGAACAGAGTTAATCTCTTAAATTAAGGTCATGTTGACCTCAAATACAAGAGAGCTCGCCCATATCTATGAGAAATCAATTTGCCACCCCAAAATTAACCCTGGCACCCCCCAAAATGAATGAAATGACCATAATATTCAACAAAAATTCATTATCACATTTTCTGAAATTTGCGTGAAACATCGGATTTTTCAAATCTTTGGGCGATACCGGAAATTTGAGGAGCGTGCCGGAAATTTTGCAAAAACAAGTAAGTTTCCGGTAGATTTATGAAATTTCCGGTATTTTTTAGCGGAAATTGTGAAATTTCCGGTATTTCGCACCGGAAATTTAAAAATTTCCGGTATTTTGTACCGAAAATTTCATAATTTCCGGTAAATTTATAAAATTCTAAAAATACCGGAAATTTTGAAATTTCCGGTATTTTTTCCCATATCGGAAATTTTGAAAATTTCGATATTTCTATTTTTTTTTTTAAAATGCTATTTTTCTTAGATTTTTTATTTTTTTCAGTGAGGACTAGAGGCAGATATGGTACTGTTGCGGGTCGGGCCATTGATAGAGCTGATGCTCGTGCTCGGGCGATTGTTGATGAGGTTGGTACCTCAGGCTTACGTGTTGGACGCGTTCCTCCGACCGGTTTTAACCGGAAACGGAGGGCCGCAAGATTTCTAGTGGAAATATTGGAGGCAACATGGGGTTCATTGAGGATTTTGAGTAAGGCTGAGCAGGCGGGTAGAGAGTTTTGTGCACCTCGCCGTCGGGGTGGTAGAGCATCCAGTGTTGTGGACGAGCAGGTGCATCAGGATGAGGTTGCTAAGGTTGAGGTGTAACACCCTTCTAATACCCCGCATAAATAACAAATAATAATCAGAGTAAACATGAAAAAGGGCATTACAACTTCCAAATAATTAAACAATAATACTCATGTCATGCCATAACAGAGAACGTCAATCAAATTTATTCAGATCATCATGTTTAACACAGCGGAATTACTTTAACATCTGAATAACAAACAGCCAAGTCACAGACTTAAGGCGTTAACATAAAATCCATCCAAAAACAAAAGTTTAACAAGTAACTCTAAACGACGCCCCCAGTGTTACACGACCAGAGCATGACACGGACCTAACTGACTCTAACGAACTACTTGACGAGCTAATCCTCACCAAGTACGAGAGCTACTCCTTAATCTGAAAAATAACAACAGTAAGGGTGAGTCTCATTCACATTTAACTAATGTTATAAGATATAGATAATAAAATATCATTTCACATGCAATTCACCCAATTACAGTTATGATCAGATTCAAACATACAATCAGTAAGCAAACAACCAAATTAACACATATTATAACATTGGACAATCTTCCATTCATGTTATAACATCAAAACAGCCTAATGCAATGCAACTACATGCATGTGGTACCAAAATCTGGGATAACCCAACTCACCGACCCACCATCGTCAAGGATACGGCAACACCCACTCACTAATTCCACACAATGGGAATTAGCTACCACTGATCCACCATCGTCAAGGACCAGCCACCAAATGATTATGAATGCATGCATCAACCATAACATGCTCATCACCCACACACATCGATCAATGTCATAATCATCAATAAAGCACATATTTCATACCAACAATATATGTATAATAAACACCAGTTATAACCACAACATCATACAGGTAAGACATTCATTAGTGTACCTATAAGCATATCCCACCACAACAAATAAGATCGATTGTTTTTAAAATGATTCAAACCACAGTTCAAAACACCATTTGATTGTATAAATTATTTGATTAGCTTCACTGTGCTCGAAACGGCACCAAAATCCGGTTTACGGTTTAAAAGTTACACCTCTTTAAAACTTTTCAAAATGGACAGTCGCAACAACTAACAGCACGCGGCGCCACACACGGTTCGCGGCGCGGAACGAATAGGAACAACGCCTTCGCGGCGCAAACAAGGTTTCGCGGCGCGGAACGAGAAGAAACTACGCCTTCGCGGCGCGGCCATACCCTCGCGGCGCGTACTGAGCACAACAACACTTCCTGGCCTTCTGCCACGCAGTTCGCGGCGCCAACTCCTGGACGCGGCGCGAACTTGCGATTTCCTGCGCTCCGAATAGCAGAAATCAGCCTGCGATTTCGTCCCTCTTTCACCGAATCACTACCAAACAAATCTCATTCCAACCAGATTTCGCATACAGTGAAATAGCACATATTATAACACATTTATAATACATTCAAACATCCAATTATCACCAATACATGATCAATATAATCATTATGTATCAATCCTCCCAAAACCTAACAATTCTACAACCTGAGCATAACCCAATTGATCCGATTAACATGATCAAATCCTATCCTACCACCTATAATCCCATAATAGAAGATAAACGGAAGAGTCCCCCCTTACCTGAAGGTTGATTCTTCGTTCTTCCTCGGTCGCACTTCTCCGCTCCTCTTCTCTTTTCACGTTCAGACTTCTTTTCCCAAAATGCTGTAACCCTCTCTATTCCACAACTCCTCCTATTTTATTAAAATTGAAATAAACTTATTTTAATTAGTAATAGGGCCTATCAATGCACCCCCTCTTTACTAACTACAACACAAGCCCAATTGCTTAATTCCTCATAGTCTTCCATAATTCCAAATAATTCCCCATAATTTATTTAAATTAATTAAATTAAATTATGAAAATAGATAGAGTGTTACAACTCTCCCCCACTAAATAGTTTTCGTCCTCGAAAACATACCTTAGGCAAATAAATCTGGATAGGAATCCTTCATCTGACTTTCCAGTTCCCAAGTCACATTCCCACCTGCTGGTCCTCCCCAAGCTACTCTGACCAACGCTATCTCCTTGCCACGCAATTGTTTCACCTTTCGATCTTCAATCCTCATGGGCAAGGTCTCAACTGTCAGATTATCTTTTACCTGTACATCATCGACTTGGATCACATGAGATGGATCAGCAATGTACTTCCTCAACTGTGATACGTGGAATACATCATGCAAATTCGCCAGCGTCGGTGGCAACGCAATACGATACGCCACTTCTCCCACCCTCTCCGTAATCTGGAACGGACCAATGAATCGCGGAGTCAACTTCCTTGATTTCAGTGCTCTACCAACACCAGTTGTAGGAGTCACCCTCAAGAACACATGATCTCCTTCTTGAAATTCAAGTGTCCTCCTTCTTTTATCATGATAACTCTTCTGACGACTCTGAGACGTCCTCATCTTCTCCTGAATCATCTTGATCCTTTCTGTTGTCTCCTGAACAATTTCCGGTCCAATCACGGCACTTTCGCCAGATTCGTACCAACATAAAGGCGTTCTACACTTCCGACCATACAAAGCTTCAAACGGAGCCATACCAATACTCGAGTGAAAACTATTATTGTAAGTAAATTCGATCAAGGGTAGATAACTATCCCAAGCACCGCCCTTTTCCAACACACAAGCACGCAACAAATCTTCTAGTGATTGAATAGTTCTTTCTGTCTGTCCATCCGTCTGCGGATGATAAGCAGAACTCAATCTCAGCTTAGTACCCAAAGCCTTCTGCAAACTTTCCCAGAATCTGGATGTAAACCTTGGATCTCTATCCGACACAATACTCGAAGGAATACCATGTAAACTCACTATCTTCTCAATATACAATTGAGCCAGCTTCTCCATTGGGTAATCCATTCTCATTGGTATAAAATGGGCAGACTTTGTCAACCTGTCTACAATAACCCAAATAGCTTCACAATTCTTCACCGTCCTCGGCAAACCGGAAACAAAATCCATAGATATACTATCCCACTTCCATTCTGGAATAAATAACGGTTGCATAGCTCCATACGGTTTCTGATGCTCAATCTTCGACTTCTGGCAAGTCAGACAAGCATAGACAAATTCAGCTATTTCCTTTTTCATTCCAGGCCACCAAAACAGCTTCTTTAAGTCATGATACATCTTGGTAGCACCAGGATGAATACTCAATCCGCTACGATGTCCTTCTTCAAGAATACTCTTCCTCAATTCGGCAACATCAGGAACACAAACACGATTACCAAACCTCATTATACCATTCTCGTCGATTCTGAATTCACCTCCTTTATCTTGATTAATCAGAGCCAACTTATCAACCAACTCTACATCAGTCTTCTGACCTTCTCGGATTTCCTCAAGAATACTACTAGTCAGCTTCAGCATACCCAATTTAACACTGGTAGGAGTGTCTTCACATACTAAACTCAAATCTCGGAATTGCTCAATTAAATCCAATTCTCTCACCATAAGCATAGACATATGCAAGGACTTCCTACTCAATGCATCGGCAACAACATTTGCTTTACCCGGATGATAATTCAGTTCAAAATCATAATCCTTGAGAAATTCTAACCATCTTCTTTGTCTCATATTCAACTCTTTTTGGTCAAAGAGGTACTTCAAACTCTTGTGATCACTAAATACTTCAAACCTTGAACCATATAGGTAATGCCTCCACAACTTCAACACAAATACCACTGCTGCCAACTCTAAGTCATGAGTCGGATAGTTTCTCTCATGCACCTTGAGTTGTCTCGACGCATAAGCGACTACCTGTTGATTCTGCATCAGTACACCTCCTAATCCTGACAACGAAGCATCACAATAAACAACAAAAGATTCCGCCGGATTCGGCAAAATCAAGATCGGCGCACTAGTCAACCTCTTCTTCAACTCTTGGAATCCTTCTTCACATTTCGAATCCCAAACAAACGCTTGACCCTTCCTAGTCAACTTAGTTAACGGTAATGCTAACTTTGAAAAACCTTCAATGAACTTTCTATAGTAACCCGCCAGACCAAGGAAACTACGGATTTCGGAAACTGACCTCGGAGCTTCCCACTGAGACACTGCTTCTACTTTCGTTGGGTCAACGGCAATACCATCCTTAGAAATTACATGCCCAAGAAAGCTCACTTCGTTTAACCAGAACTCACACTTTGACAGTTTTGCATAAAGTTTCTTTTCCTTCAATAGTTCCAATACCACTCTAAGATGATCCGCATGCTCTTTTTCATTCTTAGAATATATTAAAATATCATCAATAAATACTACTACGAACTGATCCAGAAAAGGATGGAAGATCCTATTCATATACTCCATGAAAACCCCCGGCGCATTGGTTACTCCAAATGGCATCACTGTATATTCGTAATGACCATACCTCGTTCTAAATGCTGTTTTCTGAATATCGTCCGTCTTCACCCGAATCTGATGATATCCCGACCTCAAGTCAATTTTGCTGAACACACATGCTCCAACTAGTTGATCCATCAAGTCATCAATCCTCGGCAAGGGATACCGATTCTTGATAGTAACCTTGTTGAGTTGTCTGTAATCCACACACAACCTCATTGAACCTTCTTTCTTCTTCACTAGTAACACCGGTGCACCCCACGGTGAGACACTAGGACGAATAAATTTCTTCTCAAGTAAATCTTCCAATTGATTCTTCAACTCATTCAATTCCGATGCCGACATACGATAAGGTGCCATCGACACAGGATTAGTTCCAGGAATTAGTTCAATAGCAAATTCTACTTCCCTCTCTGGCGGCAATTCTCTTACATCTTCTGGAAAGACTTCTGGAAATTCACATACTACCGGTAAGTCACTACTCACCGCTTTCTTTTTCACTTCCATGGATGCAATCAACATGAACACGGCAGCTCCGTCCTTCATTGCTTCATCCACTTGTCTAGCCGTCATCGCTAAATCCTCAACACTGACATCTTCAGGAAAAATAACCGTCTTCGTGAAACAATTGATATGAACCCGATTAAATTGCAACCAATTCATACCCAAGATAACATCAAGTTGTTCCAACGGAAGGCACACTAAGTCCATTCCGAATTCTCTACCAAAAATATCAATTGGACAGTTCAAACAAGCGAACGAAGTAGTCACTGAACCCGACGCAGGAGTGTCAATGACCATACTTCCATTAATCTCAGATATTTCCAAATTCAGTCGTTTAGCACAATCCAATGAAATAAACGAGTGAGTTGCCCCAGTATCTATTATTGCAATTAAAGGAGTGCCATGGATAAAACACGTACCTTTAATCAACCGATCATCTGGAGTAGTCTCTGAACCAGATAAGGCGAACACCTTACCACCAGCTTGATTCTTCCTCGGCTTAGGACACTTAGGACTGATATGACCTTCTTCCCCGCAGTTGAAACAAGTTACAGTGTTCCCTTTGCACTCAATAGCAATGTGACCTGCCTTTCCACATCTATAGCACTTCTTTTCCTCACTCTTGCATTCGTGAATGCGATGTCCAGGTTCTCCACACTTGAAGCACTTAATAGGGGCACTAGAGTCTCCCCCACTAGGCTTCTTCCAACCTCCAGCCTTCTGGTTACCCTTACCATAAGGCTTACCACGATCCATATGCTTTTTCCCTTTCCTGTCGACTAACTCGCGAGAGTGCGACGACTTCAGTTTAATATTGTCCTCTTCAAAGATTCGGCTGCAGTCAACCAAATCGACAAACCTGCGAATCCTCTGGTATCTGATACCCTGTTTAATCTCATCGCGGAGACCATTCTCAAACTTAACACACTTCGAGAATTCACTAGCCTCATCATTATTGTAGTGGACATAATACTTTGCTAGCTCAACAAACTTGGACGCATACTCCGGCACAGTCATGTTACCTTGTGTCAGCTCCAAAAATTCAATCTCTTTCCTGCCTCTAACATCCTCAGGAAAGTACCTCCGCAAGAATTCTCTCTTGAACACAGCCCAAGTGATTGCAACACCTGCAGCTTGCAGTTCGTCCCTACTAGCCATCCACCAATCATCAGCTTCTTCAGACAGCATGTGAGTCCCATATCTCACCTTCAGATTTTCGTCACAATCAATCACCCGGAAGATCCTCTCAATCTCTTTCAGCCACTTCTGGGCGCCTTCGGGATCGTGAGTGCCTTTGAACAACGGAGGGTTGTTCCTCTGAAAACTATTCAGCTGCCTGTCAGCACCAATTCCAGCTCCATTGGCATTCCCTCCCAGCACACCAGCAATCATGCCCAGAGCCTCAGCGATAGCGTCATCGTTTCTTCCTCCTCTTCCGGCCATTGTTCTGCTAAATATCAAACAATATCTATTAGAACAAGAAGTATCGACAGTGTCAACCTTACACTAATCGTATACGAGGGATTAACCGACACTAAGACTCTGACTCAAACGACCGACAATGCTCTGATACCACTATTGTAACACCCTTCTAATACCCCGCCTAAATAACAAATAATAATCAGAGTAAACATGAAAAAGGGCATTACAACTTCCAAATAATTAAACAATAATACTCATGTCATGCCATAACAGAGAACGTCAATCAAATTTATTCAGATCATCATGTTTAACACAGCGGAATTACTTTAACATCTGAATAACAAACAGCCAAGTCACAGACTTAAGGCGTTAACATAAAATCCATCCAAAAACAAAAGTTTAACAAGTAACTCTAAACGACGCCCCCAGTGTTACACGACCAGAGCATGACACGGACCTAACTGACTCTAACGAACTACTTGACGAGCTAATCCTCACCAAGTACGAGAGCTACTCCTTAATCTGAAAAATAACAACAGTAAGGGTGAGTCTCATTCACATTTAACTAATGTTATAAGATATAGATAATAAAATATCATTTCACATGCAATTCACCCAATTACAGTTATGATCAGATTCAAACATACAATCAGTAAGCAAACAACCAAATTAACACATATTATAACATTGGACAATCTTCCATTCATGTTATAACATCAAAACAGCCTAATGCAATGCAACTACATGCATGTGGTACCAAAATCTGGGATAACCCAACTCACCGACCCACCATCGTCAAGGATACGGCAACACCCACTCACTAATTCCACACAATGGGAATTAGCTACCACTGATCCACCATCGTCAAGGACCAGCCACCAAATGATTATGAATGCATGCATCAACCATAACATGCTCATCACCCACACACATCGATCAATGTCATAATCATCAATAAAGCACATATTTCATACCAACAATATATGTATAATAAACACCAGTTATAACCACAACATCATACAGGTAAGACATTCATTAGTGTACCTATAAGCATATCCCACCACAACAAATAAGATCGATTGTTTTTAAAATGATTCAAACCACAGTTCAAAACACCATTTGATTGTATAAATTATTTGATTAGCTTCACTGTGCTCGAAACGGCACCAAAATCCGGTTTACGGTTTAAAAGTTACACCTCTTTAAAACTTTTCAAAATGGACAGTCGCAACAACTAACAGCACGCGGCGCCACACACGGTTCGCGGCGCGGAACGAATAGGAACAACGCCTTCGCGGCGCAAACAAGGTTTCGCGGCGCGGAACGAGAAGAAACTACGCCTTCGCGGCGCGGCCATACCCTCGCGGCGCGTACTGAGCACAACAACACTTCCTGGCCTTCTGCCACGCAGTTCGCGGCGCCAACTCCTGGACGCGGCGCGAACTTGCGATTTCCTGCGCTCCGAATAGCAGAAATCAGCCTGCGATTTCGTCCCTCTTTCACCGAATCACTACCAAACAAATCTCATTCCAACCAGATTTCGCATACAGTGAAATAGCACATATTATAACACATTTATAATACATTCAAACATCCAATTATCACCAATACATGATCAATATAATCATTATGTATCAATCCTCCCAAAACCTAACAATTCTACAACCTGAGCATAACCCAATTGATCCGATTAACATGATCAAATCCTATCCTACCACCTATAATCCCATAATAGAAGATAAACGGAAGAGTCCCCCCTTACCTGAAGGTTGATTCTTCGTTCTTCCTCGGTCGCACTTCTCCGCTCCTCTTCTCTTTTCACGTTCAGACTTCTTTTCCCAAAATGCTGTAACCCTCTCTATTCCACAACTCCTCCTATTTTATTAAAATTGAAATAAACTTATTTTAATTAGTAATAGGGCCTATCAATGCACCCCCTCTTTACTAACTACAACACAAGCCCAATTGCTTAATTCCTCATAGTCTTCCATAATTCCAAATAATTCCCCATAATTTATTTAAATTAATTAAATTAAATTATGAAAATAGATAGAGTGTTACATGAGGTGGTGGCTGTTGTTCGAGAGCCGGCTGTTGCTGAGGAATCGGTGGCTGTTGCTGAGGAGCAGGTACCTATTGTTGATGAAGAGGTGCCTAGAGTTGAGGAGCAGGTGGTTGTGGTTGAGAAGGGGGTTGCTGAGGAGCGGGGGGTGCATGATACAGACACCACCACAAGTGCATCTACGGAGCCATCAGTACACACTAATGGAGGTTTTCCAGGAGGACCTTCTGACAGGTCCGTTTTGACAGGATATGTTGACCATGTCGCTTATAGGATATGGCAGGGCGAGGTATGTAACATTGCTTAAGTGCTTAATTTTTATTAAGCAATTTGATTTATACTATTGTATTTTAATTGTACTTTTTTGTTACAGGAACGTAGTGCTGAAGCTCACTTCTCACGGGTCGAAGTTGAAGAACTTCCCCGAGAGACCGATGCCTAAGTAGGTGGCGAGGATAGTTCGGGAAATCCATTTGTTGGACTTTGTTGGATGCTCCCTGACGATGTTGGACGCCCCTCTATTATCAACTTTTGTGAGAGATGGCACCCGGAGACATCATCCTTCCATCTTCCATTCGGAGAGATGACTCTGTCTCTAGATGATGTGCATTCCCTATTTCACATTCCAATAGCTAGTACGTTTTTTACACCAGTTCATAGGGACCAGGCGACGGTGGTGCACATGGTGATGGATGCTTTAGAGGTTGATGAGCTGGTTGTGCTCAAAGAGTTTGGTGAAACTTGGGGCTTTCACCTCAGGATGTCTTGGTTGAGGAGGGTTTATCAGGAGCTTGTCGATGCAGGGAGGTACCATGCTGCCGCTAGGGAGTACATGCTACATCTAGCGGTATGTACTCTCTTTTCGGACAAGTCTAGAGTTTATATAGATGTCTGCTATCTTACTCTCTTCAGCGACCTTGAGACCCCATGTTGGGCTTAGGGAGTGGTTGCATTGACGATGCTATACACGACGCTTGATGTCGCATCTCGTCCTGACACCCGACAACTTGTTGGTTATCTAAGCTTGTTATAGGTATATATTCTTACATGGTTTTTTGTGTTTTATTATATTTTACCAGAGCTTGATTATTTTTATTTATGCAGTGTTGGATCTACGAGCACTTCCCCCGCATCTGTGAGCGGAATACCCAACGTTGTGCGGATGCTGACCCTTGTGCAGGGAGGTGGAAGGCCAGACAGACCCTTCTAGGAGACAGACCCTTGATGGAGTACAGGCGGTGTTTGGATGCTCTGACGCTGGATGATGTCATCTGGACACCGTACCTTTAACAACCTGAAGAGGACTCTGATGTCACAGTTAGAGGGGGAGTATAGTCCCGGGGAAGAAATCAAAAGGATCCAAAGGCTTATAACAAGGGTGTCGTTTATGACCGGAGAGACAATACGTTGTTGGGTTGATGTGAAAACCGACCTTGATACTGAACAAATAATGGATGGAACAGATGACATTGTTTTAACCATTGTAATTTTTTAGATTTTAATTGTTTGTTGTGTTGTTGTTTTAGTCATTGTGTTTTTTTTCAATTGTTGCATTTGACGACAAAATTTTATTTCTAGTTATTGTTTATGTTGTATGTCATGTCTGTTGTAACTCATCTGACTAATGAAAAAAAGTCTATTTCATTGGTAAAATAAAATACAAATAACATTGAACCTAAAAACTATGTTGTGGAACTAGATCCATGATTGAGACACTTGTTCTTATTATGTCCTACCTCACGATATATACTACACTTCCTTTGCATTTTTTCAGTGGCGTCCATTTCGGTTCTAATACGCTTGCTGTTTGGTCGACCGCTTTTATTTTGGCGCATTAAATCGTTGTGCCAAACTGTTTCCCCCTCGTACACAGGCCAATATGCCTCCATCGCTACCACCAGAAAGTAATTGTCGTATACGTTGAGCAACGTTAATACCTTGTAAATTTCTGATACCAATGATAATGCATCAAAGTGAGTATGTGAACATGCTACAATGACAAGGGAGCAAGGCATGCGATACGCTTGAAATTGGCCACAGCCGCACCAACGATCTGGAATTGAGACCCTATATTGTTGTCGTGGCAGCCCCTGGTTGTGGTCAATTGTTTCTTTGACACTGAAGATGTGGTCATGGTGGTCGAACTATGTAACTCGATGAGTGTTTCCCTTGGCAGATTCCTGTTGCATATATTTCATGCAGACATCGTTGTATACCTGTTGTGTCTGTAACACTGAATTCCACCGCTTACCTCTTGTGGAGAACAAAGTTGCCATCCGAAAATATGTTGCCCTCACCAAAGCCGTTATAGGTAGGTTTCGTATGCCCTTGAAAACGCCGTTCATCGATTCCACAAGATTTGTAGTCATGTGGCCCCACCTCGCCCCATCCTAGTCCATGTCGCTCTGTCAATGATGTCAATCCACCTCCCCGCATCTGGATTTGACAATGTTATTTCACGGCGGTAGTATTGAAATCCAGGTTGGTTTAAGGCATACCCCGCATTCACCAAATGATTCTTCAAAAATTTATCTTTGATCTCTTGCATAAAATTTTGTTCGATATGCCTAATGTAGTAGACATGCCTAGACGAGGGGTCGTGCCAACCATTTGTCGGATTATTGTATGCGCTGTCAATAAAAGCATGCTTGTCCGAAATCAAACAAAGATCATGTTGTGGAGCAACTTTAGCTCGGAGATTCTTCAGAAAGAAACTCCAAGCAGCAGATGTTTCTCCTTCTACCGGAGCAAAGGCTATTGGAAAAATATTGATATTTCCATCTTGCGCGACCGCCGTCAGTAACGTTCCTTTGTATTTCCCATACAACCAGGTTCCATCAATTTGAATAATCGGCTTGCAAAAACCAAATCCGATGATGCATGGTCGAAACACCCAGAAAAGTCTATGGAAGATTCCATTACCTTCGAGAGGGGTTCCGTCTTGGGATTGTGCCGACAATGTCTCCAATATAGTAACTGTACCAGGTGAATATAATTGAAGTGCATCCAAGTAGCGAGGAAGTTGTTGGTAGGATTCCTCCCAGTTGCCGTAGACTATTTCAATTGCCTTTTGCTTCGCTAACCAAGCCTTTCTATACGACGGTCTATATTTGAACAGAGAAATGCAATGGGAGATAATCGTCTTCACCTTTAGTGACGGGTCAGCATCGACGAGAGGTATTATGGTATGACATATCATGTCATGACTTAGCTTTCGATGATCTTGCGCCATATTTGTGTTAATGCAAGCGTGGGCTTGAGAAATGGAACCTATCACCCAAGCATTAACTTTCTTCTTAAATGATGCCTTAAGCATGTATTCACAATCCGGGTTTCTGCACAAAATATTACATCTTTCTGGATTTGAGCGATCAACATTGAAATCAACACAGTTTGCTAAGTTCCAGTTTTTTATTACTAGCATACAATCGTCCTTTGAACAGAATGTGTCACCCTTTCTTAACTCATCGTCTGACCTCATATATGGGTTGTAGAACATATCAGACGATGGCTCATCCTCCCCAAAATTAAGTGTTGTGAAGTGCATAGGAGGTGAATATGCATGTGCATCGGGTACTGGAACTTGTTCTTCATCTTCGGATTCACGATTCACCAACTCATCAACCACATCTTCTACTTCAGTTTCTTCTTTGACGACATCTTCGGCATGTTGTTCGTCATCAACAACGGAATCAATAACCTGTGACTGCAAATTTTACAACGGAACAATTTGCTCCAACACTATGTACAGCTCCAGATAAATAACCATAATACTCATGGTTAAGGAATATGTTTTGAACCTCTATGTCAGACTGTGACTGTGATTGATAAAACTTGACCGAGTTGTTAGGTTGAACTAGGGGTGATCGCGGTGCGGTTTGGACGGTTTTGACGAAAAAAATCATCCGAACCGCAAGAGAAAAAATCGTGCGGTTTGGTTTGGTTCGGTTGGCTTTTTAAAAAAATCTGAACCAAACCAAACCAACCTAATGCGGTTTGGTTCGGTGCGGTTGGTTCGGTTTTTTAAAAATATTTTATTGAACCATTCATATACATATAGATGATAACATAACTTTGTAGTTAGACATTCATACACTATCAAATAACAACAAAATCCGTCATATTTTGACAATAACTTTCTATTTAATATGTAAAAATTAAATTAGACAAAAGTGGAATAATAAACATAAAATAATAGTATAAAATAATATAAAAATTATTAGAATGAAACAAAAAAATAGAAGATACGAGAGATTAGTGAATGTGAAAAAGAAAAAACAAAAGAGTTGAGAGATTAGAGAAGAAGATGTGTGATAAAAACGAAACTGAAATAGGGAACATTTGCATAAAAATGAGAAGGTGAAAAAGAAAGAATATAAGAGAGTAAAGATTATAGAAAAAGATGGAAGATGTATGTGGCAAAGAAGAAGCGATAATGCTATTAGAGATTTGAGAAGATCGGGACTAAAATCATGTGTAAGGATGAGAAAATTGTTTGTAATCATAAGGTTAAGGTATTATAGATTTAAGTTTGGGTTGGATGTGAGTTAAGTAAAAGTTAGATTGTAACATAATGCGGTTTGATTCGGTTTGGTTCGGTTTATAAAATACAAACCGCAAACCAAACCGAACCATGCGGTTTTGTTAAAAGATGACCCAAACTAATCCGAACCAAATGCGGTTTTTTGTGGTTTCGGTTTGGTTTGGTTTGGTTTGGTTTGCGGTTTTCTATTGGGTTGGTTTGGTTTTGATCACCCCTAGGTTGAACATATGGTTGTTGGTAAATAATTTGATAGACTGGTTCTCTAATTTTGGACTCGATTTTCTTTTTTAGATACGAGAAATCCACTTTAATATTTAGAGAAAAATGTGTGGAATTAGTGTTTCTAAATAGAAAACCGTTTGTGTCGCAGTGGTAGGTCTCACCATTCATGTGAGCTCGAACTTTGTATTGAGGGGTGGATGTCATACTTTTAAATGAAGAAATATTTGTTCAATAAAATGAAGTAGTTGATAAATATGTGTGAACTGGTGTATAATATTTGTGAGAAGTGGTGTATAAATATCATGCATGGAAGACATTAGGTGGAGGAAATAAAACATGTAAGAATCAATTTGGACAAGACTTATGCATGCTTGATGCGTACCTATGGAATCTCTTACACAATAGCCTTACACTTTTGCATGCATGCAGACTGACCCATGCATGTGACATTTACGCATGGAGCAAGTTGCCAACCTAGGTGGCGACAATAATGAAATTAGAGAGTAGGTTCCAGGGGTGGCGACATCAATGGAATTTGTAGTGTTGTCGCCAGTGGGCATGGCGACTTGCATTGTGTACGAAAACCAAAGTTGCATGCACTTGTCTTGTCAAATTTATTTATATGTTTTTATTGAGTGAGTTTGGTTATAAATAGGTGGTGATTCTTGTTCATTTTCATCATCACCAAACAATTTTTCTTCAGAGCAAATAGTTGGTAACTCCTGCAGACATGTCTATTCTAACTATGGGTCAAGAGCACCAGGGAACAATTGTAAACATTGCTGAATACGTAAGTTTATATTTACTCAATTCAATTATTTATTTATTAAGGTAATCAAATATTAATCGGTCAATAATTTTTTTATAGGATTTCACTAGATATCGGACCCGTGCAAAACCGATAGATGCTCCCGACCCTTGGATTGTGTCTTATATCGGGTACGTAATGAATTTAGTACATATCACAATTGATAATAAATTTATATTGGCACTGTGTGAGCGTTGGAGGTCTGAGACTCATACTTTTCACCTTCCAATGGGTGAATGTACCGTTACGCTAGAGGATGTGCACATATTATTGGGTCTCTCAACAAATGGAAAAGCAGTGTTTGGAAATGTCCAACAACCCAATGTTCTATGCGAGCAAATGTTGGGTGTAGATTTAATTGAGGGTGAGGGCCGAGAAAGAGGGAGGGACCAAGGTATTAAGCTATCGGCCCTTAAAGAACGTTATGACGCAGTTGCGTTCGATCAGTTTTCGACCGAAGAAGAAAAAATAATTAAAGCTAGAATGTATATTATGTTATTATTTGGTAAGTTTCTATTTCCCGAAGGCACGGGAAATAGTGTAAATTTTATGTACTCGTCTTTGCTTGAGGACATTGATGAAATCAAGACGTATAGTTGGGGTTCTGTGGTGTTGGCTTACCTCTACTGCTCCTTGTGCAAAAATACAAAATATGATAGTTGTACATTTTATGGATGTGCATTCTTCCTACAAACATGGGGATGG
Organism: Vicia villosa; assembly: GCF_029867415.1. Classification (NCBI taxonomy): domain Eukaryota; kingdom Viridiplantae; phylum Streptophyta; class Magnoliopsida; order Fabales; family Fabaceae; genus Vicia; species Vicia villosa. The sequence goes on from NC_081181.1 coordinate 201,699,659, forward strand.
TGGAGAATGCCAGTATTGGCCCCTAAAAACCCACACATATACATCTTCCCTTACGCGTCAAGGTAATTTAATGATCTTATTTCATCTAGTGTATTTATTTTATTATTAATTGTAACTATATTGATTTCTATTTTTGGATGTGTTTAGGTTTAATGCAACTGAGTTGGATTACACCAAAACGCCTGTAAACAAAATAATTTTTTACCGCCAACTTTATGATCGACTTCGACCCCATGATGTAATACCACAAAAACTTTCCATTGTCTAACTATATTTGTAAAATAAACCATCTTCTCTAATTTGTAATTAATTTTTTTTACGTTGCAGTTTATTTGGAGACCATAGGAATTGGGCCATGAACCCGAGCCAGCAGAGGCGACTGTTCGGACGGAAAAATCACCTATCATACGGTTCACCACTATGGAAATGCACCAAAATGACTGTGTCAAGCTCCAATTCGACATGCATCAAAATATTCCCGACCCCCCCCCCCCCCTGAGTGTTTGGAACCTTGGCATCTGCAAAAGGTCAGCCAACAGTGGTACATAAAAATTGGAAGACATTCGCTAAAGAGTTCCGTAAAATATGGGCCTTTCATTCCACCACTGTCCTATATTTTCCTGTGGCGCCGACCGAAATGAAACCAATAGCTGAATATGTCAACTGGTACAGAACGGTCACAAATCCAGAAATGTTTGTGTCTGACCCTTTCTATTTGGCAGACCCGCAAGCAGAACAATCGTGTTTCCAACAACAACAACAACAAAATTTCCAACAACAACAACCACCACAAAATTTCCAACAGCAACAACCACCACCAAATTTCCAACAACAACAACAACCAAATTACCAACAACAACCATTAAACCAACAACAACCAATTTACCAACAACAACAACAATTCCAACAATACCACCAACAACAACAATTTCAAACTCAACCACAAACTCAACCCCACCACATACGCTTCCAAGATTTCAATATGGCGGGCTCTTCTAGATCACCACCACTTACCCCCGACATAGGCATACATGAAGAATACCTTCCATACAGCTCATTTGACCAACAAACATCACAGTACCCCAACCAACCATTGAACTTCAACACACCACCACAACCATTGTATTTTAACAAACCCGATTCCACCACCAACTACCAAAGACCAAACTTCGAGGCCGCACCCACCAGGAGAAATTTCGTTCCACCAAGACAAAGCTTTGAAGGCGTCGCAGGCACCCGCCTTTCCTATAGCGGGAATTCTAGAGTTCAAGGTCGGCTGACAGATTTTGTAGACCCGGAGTGCATTGAAGGGTCATCGACTCAAACACAAGAGGAACCAAATAGAGGGGGCGTCGTAGGAATAAGGGAGCACTACCAACTCGTGAGCCGTCTACACGAGTTATTAGACCTCCTGCGTGCGGATCGTACCAAGGTCACCCGCGCTAGGTCATTCGAAATTTTATTCTTATGATTAATGTAATTGTACTTTTTTATTTTAATATAAATTACTTGTTTTTTTATTTTAATATAAATTACTTGTTTTTTTATTTATATTATTTTTCTAACTAACAAATTAAAGTCAATAAATATAATGCACAAAATAGTAAAAAATAATAGGTAAAAAAAATTGAATAAAAAATTTGAAAAAAAAAAAGAAAGGAGGTGTTGTCGCCTGGGGGTGGCGACAACACCCATTTTTTAAACATGTTCGTCAGGCCCAATGGCGACATCATTAAGGAGATAGTGTTGTCGCCACCCCCCGCAGACAACGTCTAAAAATAGCAAAAAAGTGGACATTTGTGTAAATATTTTGAAAAGTTGGTTATTTTAGAATTTTTTTAAAAAAACTGGTTATTAAAAAAAAAATTCCAAATATGTTCACTACAAAAAATTCTGTGAATAACCAGAGAGCATTAGCCAGGGTTAAAATTTTCCACAAATAAAATGACGTTGTTTGGGGTTAAGCCCATCGCAACACATAATTTAAAAAAAGAAGAAAAAAAATTAACATAGCGGAGGGGTCATCCCTCGCAAAGAGAAGAAAAGAGAAATTTTGATTTTTATAAAATATATATTGCGAGGGATATCCCAAATAAATAAAAATGGCACTAAAAATATTTATTAGATAATTGATGTATTTGATATGAACCAACTATTAAAATACTAAAATTTGTTTATAATATGATATACACTAGATACAATAATTATTCAATAATTTTAAAAAGATAAAATTTATTTTGTAATATGATACGGTGGTGGGAGTAACATGTTGCAATAATAAGACATACATTTCGAATTTAGTATTACGTGATTAATTATTGACGTTCTGGTAAAATCTCACATATCAATTTTATGTGTGATTACTGGTTATGATTAGGAATTTGTATCATCCTCGCCGTCCTTTTTCTTTTTTCAATATATAATGTTTATTAAAAAAGAATGAGGAAGTCTTCTTCCTCTTTAGTCTTTACCCTATATTTTCAAAGGAGGAAAAGACCCATATACCCATTGATCTAACCAAATGTCTAAACTACACTTAGTACCTCTAAACATAGTGTTTCTCTAAAATCTTAAAGACACTTCCATAGAAAAGAGATTAGGGACATTACAATAAGAGTTTATTAAATAAGATAAAAATCTTTTTTTTTAAATGTTAACCTTTGAAAACATTTTTTTTATAAAAGAAGAAAAAATCTTGTAAAATAAAGAAATTCCTAAATAGTACTTAAAGAGTTGTTTCTAAATTTTAAAAACTCATATTTATAAAAGACAAATTCAAACCCGTAATTTTATCCTTTAAAAAAAATATAAACTGATTAAAATTTCAAACATTCTCTTTCAAAATTAATATGCTCCACCTCTTAGAATTATAGATTATTTGGTCATGAATTTTGAGTAATTTAGTTTATCTTTTTCTTGACAATATGATCTTATAATTCTTGATCATTTATAGCTTTTGTGAGTTGGAAAACCATTCAATATTTTCACTTTGTTGATCTATGGAGATAGATATTGGATTTTCAATTACTTTGAGTGATTTCCTAAAGTGTGCATAAAGTCCAAACAATTAAATTCCACAACTTTATTTTTAACCATAAAAAATCTTGAGTTAAGATAAGGGAAAAAGTCTCGAATATGAAAATGGCAGTATAAGGATGAAGTTAACTTTTACCATGATAGAGAAGTTACTATTTATATGTTTGGAGAATTTCTTTGGCCACCTCCCAACCTTCTAGCTCACCTCTGGTGAAAATCCAGAATATCCCTGACTTCGGAAATGAACTTCCGAAATGCAAGAAAAATGTGTTTTCGAAGATGCATCTCCGAAAGCGCCTTTTTTTTTAAAAAAAATTGACTTATTTCGGAAATGCACTTCCGAAAACACCATTTCGGAAGTTCATTTCCGAAATACTGCGCGTTTTGCAGATTAAGCAAAACATCCCCCTCCCCCTAATCATTTACCCTAATCTTCTTCCAAACTCACACCCCAAGAGATTTTTGTGCAAACCAGTTCCAAGCTACCTCAAAGGCTCCAACTACTTGCTCTATTACATTCAAAATTCCTCAAATCCATTCAATCGGTAAGCATTTTGATTTTAAGATCTATGATTAAAATGTATATTAGGGTGTTTACAAATAGCAAAAAATGTATTAGGTTAGGTTTATACTGATATTTAGGATGTTTAGAATGTGTAGACATAGGTTTGATGTTTGGTTTTGGGGTCTGCCATGGGAGTTGCAGAAAACTCCATCGCAGGGGTGTTTCGGAAGTTCATTTCCGAAAACACCTCCATCCCAGTTTTCGGAAATGAACTTCCGAACTGTATCAGAATTTCAATTATTTTTGTTTCTTCTTTTGTCTCGCATATTAATCGATTTCAATTGTTTACAGGAACATGTCAGGCAACCAACCAGCACGCATCAGACAGGGGAGAGAGTCTCAGACTGCGTCGGCTAGACGCGAGCGGGCGGCGGCGCAGCTGGCGTCGACCCAGGGACAGGGGCAGGGCCGGGGACGCCGTGTGCGAGTTCCCGTGGACGTGAGAGGGGGTACATCTGCTTCAGGATCTAGGAGTCGGCTGGCTCGGGTATCTTCTTCCCGCCAGCGAGAGGAGGAGGAGGAGGAGGTGCCAGTGTCATACCACGAGCCGAAGGGTGTACCGGATGTTGACCCTCCAGCCGGGGAGGAGGATGAGCAGGAGGATGGCTATCCGGGAGGGCCCTTTGACACTTCCGTGCTGATTCACTACCACGATCACGTCGCTCGGCGGATCTGGGAGGGAGAGGTATTTTTTTAATTTAACCGTTTATTTGTCACCATTTTTTATAATCTAACCGTTTATTTGTCGCTTATTTAATATATGTCCGCTTATTTAATATATGTCGCTTATTTGTTTTTTTTTTGTAACAGGAGAGAGAGCCGCTGAAAATGGTCAACCACGCCCGCAAGATTTTCGGTCTGTTTAAACCAGCAGCTGAGTGGTTTAACGACCATGTGCGAGGTTCAGGGCTCAGCGGGCTCTGCATGACGGGGTACACCACGATCAGCACCGGCATGCAGGGGGCATTTGTGGAGCGCTGGCACAAGGAGGCGTCCTATTTCCACTTGCCGGTTGGGGAGATGACGATCACCTTGCACGACGTGCAGTGTCTTCTCCACCTGCCGATTAGGGGGCCGCTGTTGACCCACTCCAAGATCCAGAGGGTGGAGGCCATTGAGTGGATGATGCTCTACTTGGGCATGGAGCACGAGGTTGCTCACTATGAGTGCGCCACGACTTCTGGGCCTCATGTCCGGTTCACCATACTGAGCACTTATTTTGAGCACCACCTGGACGCGGCTGCCGAGGCTGGGGGTGTGGGTAACGAGCTGTTCACAGAGTATCACCGCGGCTGCGCTCTCCGGTGCTGGTACATGCATGTGGTAGGCGCTGCATGCTTTGTGGATAAGAGTGCCAGGTACATCGACGTGACCTACCTCCGCTACTTCATGGACCTGGATACCGTTCACCAGTGGAACTGGGGGCAGCTACTCTGGCATATCTCTACCAGAAGTTGAATGAGGCCTCCAACTGGAGGACGAGGCAGTTGGTCGGATCTTGCACACTGCTTACGGTACGTTTTATTTTAATACATTATCGTATTTATTTATTTATTTATGTTTCGTATTTATTTTTAATACATTATCGTGTTTCTGTTTCAGAGCTGGATCATCTCCTACTTCTCCCGCATCCACGGCTTTCACATCGATCCTGCGTACGTGGACGCCATGCCCAGGGCCTCCGGATACGCTCTCCAAAGGGGGAACGATGCGGTGGGACCATACCGTCTGTACTTGGACCGCACGATGCACGACGACGTCACCTGGAGGCCGTTCGTCGACTACGCTCAGATTGTCCCCTTTGACGGCATTGCTCTATATTCAGGCTGGTTGGCATGCGGGACCGGCATCATGGTCCGGTATCTCCCTGAGCGGTGCATGCGTCAGTTCGGATTCGTGCAGCGGATACCCAGGTCACCCTTTGAGGCAGCTCCCGACACAGTGACCCGAGTGCAGCTCACTGCCATATGGGAGGACTGGCAGCATCATGTGGTACCGCAGGAGTACCGTCTCACTCGGGTCACACAGGACTGGCACAGTGAGGAGGGGTACGTCACATGGTTCTACCGGGTGTCCCATCCTCTACTGAGACCCGACGTTCCCGGCGCTCCTAGGCCAGCACATGAGGAGATCCTGGAGAACCAGCAGGCCGAGGATGACCACGCCATTGATCTCCTGTCGATCTGCCAGCGGATAGAGATGCTTGGGCGGGACGCCTTGGATCGGGGTGTCGTTCTTCAGGGCGGTCCAGATGCAGTCGCCGTGATGGAGGCGATCATCACTGATGCGGGCCGTGCGGCGGGGTACAGGCGGCAGAGGAGGGCTCAGGGTGAGAGGGTTAGGCACACCCAGTAGTGGTCGGGTTTATTTATTTTTTGTTTTCGGATTGTATATTGCGCACACTATTACTATTTGGTTCGGCTTGTATATATTATTTGGATTTTATTTATCGTATTAGTATTTTCTGTTTATCTGTTGCTTATTTTATTTGGCGTTTGCGTTTAATTAAAATGCGAGACTGTTTAAGAAAACATAAAAAAAACACAGTTTCTGCATAATTCGGAAATAAACTTCCGAATTCACCCATGAGGTGTTTTCGGAAGTTCATCTCCGAAGACACCCCCCATGAGGTGTTTTCGGAGATGAACTTCCGAATTATGGAAATTTTTTAAAAAAAAAAAACGCTTCGGAAGTTCATTTCCGAAGCAGGGGTATTTTGGGATTTTCGCTGGGGTGACCCCCGTAGGGAGGTGGCTAAAGAAATTTTCATATGTTTGGCACAATAATGTTAAAGTGAGCTTACTATGATAGAGAAATACGGCCGAATTTAAAAACATTTTAATTTATTTAAATGTTTAATTTGGATGATGGAATACAATTTATTATACATCAATATTTATCAATTTATTTTATGCTTATTCTCTTACAATATATATAAATAGTGTTTTCTCTTAATATAATGTTTCTTTTATAGCAAACAAATTATTTTCGTGTATTATAATATGACAGAAAAATAGGCTATGGCTTGCTGGCTTGCTACAAAATGTAATTTATATATTCAAGTAAAGTGATAAGAATACTTGGCTATGATATGGTTAAAACTTAAAACGAACAATGAAATTTATCATAAATTAATAACCATGGGAAATTAAATGGTTAGAATAAAAATTTAAAATTTAAAATTTTAAAAAAAGCAAAACACTTTGTTATTAGCATTAAATGGCAAATTCCTACAACTGTAAGTCTAAGTCTGTAACCATGTAAAAGATTGGCTTCAATATTCATAGCTCTTGACTAGTAACATTGAAGTCCATTTATTGATATGGATGGAGTGAAATTGATATAACAATCAATCGGTGGAAGTATAATTCTCTTGAAATCCGTCTTGTATGTTTTTCCAGTCTATTATCTTTCTTTCTTCAAGGTTCTGACAGGTATTGTATCTCAACTTGAATCTCTTTTTAAAAGATTTTTATGGGGTGGTGGGGCAGAGAGAAAAAAAATTGGGTCCAATGAAATAAGGTATGCAGAGATAAGAAAGAGGGGAGTTGGGTTTAAAAAATATAAAGGTCTTCAATTTAACTTTATTAGGCAAGTGGAGATGGAAGATCCTTAACGAAAAAGACAAGCTATGGGTTAAAATACAAGAGTCTAAGTATAGGAGAAATGGTACAGGTTCGTATAGGATCGACAAGCTTACTTCACTTTGGTGGAGAGACATCTAATCTATTGATAATGGGGCTAGGGGCTTTAAGTCGCTTTGGTTTGATAAAAATCTATCTAAAGAAGTCGAAAATGGAGTGGATTCTTTGTTTTGGCATGACATTTGGTTAGGAGGAAGAAGGCTGAAAGACGTTTACCTAAATCCGTTCTCACTAGCTGTAGATAAGAATGCATCGGCAAGCGATTCGATTAGGAGTGATATAGGTGATTCAAAGTGGATCGTGAGCTGGACTAGTCCTTTGGAGGTTGGTAACATACAACTAGAAAATTGCATTAGAGATATGATGGGGAAAATCAAATTGAAGGAAAATGTCAAAGATAGGTGGAGGTGGTCCAATAACGAGTATTCGGTCAAAGAAGCTTACTCATCAATCTTGAATAGTTCAGCTATAGGTAATAATAAGGATAAGGATTGTGCAATTTCTTGGTGCAATCTAGCCCCTCTTAAGGTGTTGACATTTGTGTGGAGACTTTTGCAGTATAAAATTCTAACTAAGGACAATCTAATCAAAAGAGACATCTTAGTTGTATCTCAAAATTCACGTTCTTTTAGTTGCGGAGCGAGGTTCTAAGATGGCTAAATCTATCCACTATCCTTCACAATAATGTTTTACAGAATTTATATCACTTCCACGGGCTATTTAGTGGAAGAAAAATAGCTTCAGAGATGGTTACTGTAATTTGATTCGTGTGTGTTTGGTCACTGTGGAGGAATCGAAATGAGAAGATCTTCAAGAATATTGGTGTAGAAAAATCAGCAATCTTTGAAGATATTCAATTGCTATCTTGGATGTGGATCAAGAGTAGGGCGGTCGGTTTTAGCTACGACCACAATCACTGGATGGCATATCCAAAGGAGTGTATCATGGGAAGCTTTAACTGAATGTTTGGGATCTTGTTGGTAGTATTATTGTTCCGTAACATCAGGTCCATTTTTAATGAAGTGATGTTATTAGGTGCTTTGGTTTGGCAGAAGTTGTGTCTTTCTGTAAGTTAAGGCGGTTGACGTGGTCCTACTGCTTTTAATTTTTTCGGACCGGAAGCAGGCTACTGCAGGCTTGGCTGGATGTGTGGATTTTTTCTTGTTGTGGTGATGCATATCGGCTGGCTAATCGGGCAGGATCTAGTTTCAGTGTAGCTTCATTTCATTTTAGGTTTTCTGTTGCTATATTTATGCAGGTTGTTGACAAATTCTGTTGCAGATTGGTGCATGGAGTCTGTATTGTGACTTTTTCCCATAGTTAGGAGTTACATGTAGTTTCTGTTTTCTTTCCATCTACTTAATCTATAATTGATCTTCTGTAGTTTCTATAAGGCTGGCCGTTTGGTTTTGAATTGGTGTAACGATTTGCACATCTTGTACTTTATTCTGTTAATGCATTTGGATTTAAAAAAATATATATATCAAAACAAAAGGAATACTGCAACAAGAAGAAAAACCAAAAAATTACCGCATTAAGATGACAAACAAAACAATACTTAAATGATAAAGAGTTAAATATGTTTTTTTTCCTTATAAATGTATCAAATTTTATCTTTAATCCCTATTAAAAAATGATATATTTTGATCCCTACAAATTTTTATACATACAGTTTTAGTTCCAGTTATTTTAAAAAAAATTAAAATTGTTTACTTACCCTTTAACTTTTAAATTTTTAAATAATTTTGTTCATACATGTGTTAGAATACTGTAAAATATTTATGTACCAAATTTCAGAATTATTTAAAATAAGAAGAATTAAATATTAATTTTTTTAATTTAAAAAGATAATGATAAAAGTAATGAAAATCTCGACTTGGAAATTAAATTTTGAGTTTTTTTAAGAAGCTTTTTATAATGTTCTAGACATGTCTGCAAAATAATCATTCAAAAATACACATTGGTTTGACAAAAGAGACTAAAACTACATGCATACTAATTTTGTAGGGAACAAAACATGTCACTTTTTTTCATAGGAACCAAAAGCAAAATTTTGTAATTTTAGGGACAAAAATATATTTAACCCAATGATAAATAGCAGACAAATACATTAGGAAAAAAATCAAATCCATACTAGTCACTATTTATCTTAATATGTGATGCCTAACATAGTTATACGGTCTTACATGATTAGATAAACCATAACTAACCTATGATAAGATTTAATCTACTATACATATTTAATTCACCTTAATTCTCGTCTAACGTAATTCAGGAACTTAGACTTGCTAGAAAAAAAAAAGGAGATACAATATCATATCCCCTACTCTTAACTTGGGATCCATGGTTTGCCTAAACTGGATTTATAATCAAAGTTTCCCATTCCGATACTCATTTATCTACCTCGATAACCAAGATTTGGCTAAAGTGGATATAAAATACAGGTTAGCCCTGCCAGTACCAAGCTCTATGTATAAGAATATAATAAATACTTATACAAACTCTTTGCATAGTCCATCTCGTAAACGCAGGTGAATGCAACGAAAGTCTATCCCACTATAGTCGAGTACATCTCAATTATCTGACTATACAACAGACTTATGAATGAAAGCCCCTTCCACTCTTTAATGTTGAGATATATAATTAATATCACTACGTTGATACATATATAATAATATCCATATATAAATATACATACTTCTCTTACTTTCTTTTAATTCTATTCTAAAAGTCAAAGCCTTTAATCAAGGCCGGTCCTTTGAATTTGGGTGTCTTGGGCGAATCAAAAGAACGGTGTCCCTATAATTTTTTTTTAACAATAAATACATAAGAATAAGAGAAATAATTAGATAAAAAAACACATTTTTATTTGACATTATGTAAAAAGAATACAAGTATGGATCTTTAAATCAATGTTTATACTACATCAAAACATATATCAGTATAAAGAGACTTATTCTTCTTCTTCTTGATCCAATCTTTTTTTCTTAAAAAAATTGACCAAAATTTTAAAATTATTTAAATATCATCCTTTAGCAGTTTTTGTTGCAAAATCATTAATAATTTATTCATAATCAAGGTTTTTCAAAAATTATTTTCAATTGAAATCAACGCAAGACTATTTAATCTACCTTGTGGCATAGTAGATCTCAAATAAGATTTTAATAATTTTGATTTAGAAAAACTTCTTTCAGCCGATGTAACACTGATATAAATAGTCAATATTATTATATAAGTTATGCATGTAATAGAAAAATAATTAAAAGTCTTTAAAGAACTCATTATCATATACATTGATTTTGATTCAACTGTTAAAACTTCTATAATAACTTTCAATTCTTCAAACAAAATTTCACCATCAAGATCAAGAAAATCGTCATGTTTTAAACAAATTTCAAGATGTGTATAACATGCTTTCAAGTCCCTATCAGATAATGATCCAAGTCTTCCAAAAATATTTTCATGTGCTATATTGCTAAAATCTTCTATCAAGTGTGCCAATTGTTTGATCTACAATATATAAGAAATAGTGATTTCAGAAAGACTCTTCAGCAGACTCAAGATTTAGTTGTGTGGGTTGAGATGGATTTTCATCAGTGTTGTTTTCTACGAATTTGACATTCAATCTCCATTTCATTCCCAATCTTTACAGCACTAGCCTTAACATTTACAGATCCAGATTCTCTTTTAATATATATAGATGTAAAAAATATTTTTTTGGTGTCCCTAAAATTATGGAGCCCTGGGCTCCCGCCCCGCGAGCCCGTGCTCAGGGCCACCCCTGCCTTTAATCACTGTCAAAGGCCATAGTCGTTAACTAACTTGGAATGGGGGTTAAAGCATGAAAAATATGGTCTTAGGTACATTTTTCCTTCATGGTTCAAATCAAACAAACAAAAAACTGTTGGTTTTAGTCACATTTGAGTCAGACAGCTTCAATTTGAGTAAAAGATTCATTGATTTGAGTCATCACAATTGTGATTAGAGTCATGAGATCCTTGATTCAAGTTATGAAAACCTTGAGGAAAATCATGAGATTCCTTATTCAAATCAGATAGCCAGAATTCCATAATTTTCCTCTTGATTCAAAGCAGAAATCCCTTGACTCTAGTCAAGGTATTATAATTCTAAATTTTTACAGTCTTACAACATAAAACTCAACTAAATTTAATCGATTGACACTTTGTTCTAATCAACTAAATTTGCTCAATTTTTTTTGGCTTTTTGAATACTCCCATCACTTTTTATGTAACTTCTATATATAGTTCTCGATGTTTATTCTTTTCAAGACATCTTATAAAAAGGCTTTATGTGTGTGTGTGCGCGTGCGTGCGTGCGTGCGCTTATAGCCATATACTTCTTCAAAGAAATAAATTTTTCTTCTACGAAAGTTTCACTCACTTACTAAATTGGGAGATTAATTCCTCTAAGCCTTGTCTGATATATTCTCTTGTGTTGACATTTGCTTTAAGATTTCTTTTGCTCTGTCTGATAAATTATATTGTGTTGACAGTTGCTTTGAGATTTCTTTTGAGACTTTTGATGTAATCTATTTGTTTGCCTTTGTCTTAAACCGTGTTTGATGTTTGAAGCTTTATCTATATCTGAAACTTTGTCAATCCTTATCAAACTCATGACTTGCATCTTTAGCCGCTTAAGTGCATTGATTGACTTGTTTAATTGTTGCATCTTTACTATATAGAATGTTATCTTTCTTTTTTGATCTTTTACAGTTGTCAACATGTTACATCTTTATCATGCTTAATATCTATTCTGTTCTTCACATTTGTCATCATCAAAAGAAAACATATTACCTGCAAAACAAGGTTGCACACAATTATCTCAAATTCTCTTCCGAAGGTCGTAGATTCTGACAAGATACTAGTGAGATGAGATTAGTGGTTTACAAATTGATTTGATGATTTACATATATTTCATATATTAGAGAAATGCTAACAAACTTTCTTTTCAACCCTCTCTCAAACATTGTCTCTCTCTTATTGGGTGAAACATGTGTAGATCCTACCACTTTATGTGAGACCTATTTCTAAAGTGAGGAACCCACAAATGTTTCAACAAATAAGAGAGTGAGTGTTTGACAGAGTGTTGAAAAGTGTTGCTAGCACTCCTCTTAATATTATTATGGAACAATACTGCTTAATTTTTAAAATATTTTTATTTATTTAATATATATATATATATATATATATATATATATATATATATATATATATATATATATATATATATATATATATATATATATATATATATATTAATCTATTTTATTGTTTTATGTTTATTCTTTAACAATACATATAAATGGGTCAAATTAACAACTCAATTTGAGTTCAATAAAAACTTTTTTTATTAGCTTAAACTCGACTCATTTAAAACTTACGAACAACTCTTCTTACTTATTAATTTAACTCGTTCTTAACACGTAATGTAAAACTCAATTTATATTAAAAAAATTATATATTTGACTTTATATATTTTTCAAAGCAAAGAATAAATTAAATTAAATACTTAATAAATTAAAAGTTAAAAGTATATAATAATTTTATTAAAAAGAAACATAAAATTAAAAAGTTTTGAAAGAGTCTTTGATCATATTCATATAATTTCTTTTCTCCTTTTTCTTGTTGAGTGTATAAGGTCCCATTCTCTTGAGTTGACAACTTTCATTTCTGGGTCTGCTTGATCTTTTCAAAAAGGTTCCAATTTCTTGTTACTTGACACGTTTTTGTTCCTATAAATCATCCATTTTTCGGTTTCTCTTCTTCCTCAGAACTCTTTCAGTTGATTGTGATGTGGAGAGATCCAGGAGTTTCAGCTGATTCTTTCTACCAAACTCGCCCTGATTGCACCGATGTGCCCATTTCTCGATTTAAGATCAAGGTCTGGTTTTTATTCCAAAGTTTTGATTTTTGTTTCTGGGTTTATTGTAATGGGTGTTGTATGAGCAATGTAACTATGTTGAGCTTGTTGGGTTGATAACTGATTGAAGTTTGTGTTCAATTTGTGAGAAAGATTGTGATTTTGGATCATTGATATGGTTTTGTTGGTGAAATTTGATTCATAGACAGTAATCTAATTGCTTGATTGCTTCATTAGATAGCTGTAATAAATTGAGAATTAAATCTGAATGTTATGTTGGTAATTTACCTTGGATCATGATACAAATATGGAATGATTAAGTGTGTTTGTTGGGTTTTCGGCTTAAGATACATTGAATGATGTAAATCAATTTGACGATTTTATGCCTTAACAGAAAATTGTTTGCCTTGAGTTGAGATGATGACTTGTAAATTTATTTGGATTTTCTGTCTCGTAATGATTGTGTGTTGTTTTTTATTTATTGTTAACTTCTTGATTTTTGTTACATGGTTCAGCCTGGTAAGACACTAAGTCCGAGAAAATGGCATGCTGCGTTTTCGCAAGAAGGATATCTGGATATCGGCAAGACTTTGAGACGAATCTACCGAGGGGTATTTGCTCTTACATTGTCTGTCTTTTTCAATGTGTTCAATAGTGAATCGTTGTTTGATGGGAAAAATATGTATGATCTTTAACAATGTATGTGTCATGATGATCATATTATTGGTTTTCTTCTCTGTAGTAGCACTGACACCTCTAAAAAAAGTCGTGTCTCTGACAGTTTCGGTGTCCGAAACCGACACCAACACTTGTGATTACGTTTATTTTGTTCATTTTTTCAAATTATTACCGATGTCGACATATCAGTGTCGGTGTGGTGTGTCTGGTGTCTGTGCTTCATAGGTTTTCTTACCCCCTAAAGTATTGAAGATTATGGTTTTGCTTGAGTATACAAGTTTAGAAAGAGTGGAATTTATCTGTATATACGTTGATGTTGGTTGGTGTTTAATTTGTAAAATTTTTGAACCAGGGAGTCCATCCATCAATTAGGGGAGAAGTTTGGGAATTTCTACTTGGCTGCTACGACCCGAAGAGTACATTTGACGAAAGAGATCAAATAAGACAACGTCGAAGGTAATCAGTTTTCCATTTGTTTATTGTTCCAATGTTTTGAAAAACAAACCGGACATTGAATTGGTGAGATCTCTGAGTCATGGTTCCACTGCTTTAAATCATTTGAACCAGGACAAAACTTCATTTGAACTGCTCAACTCACCAAACCATTGACAGTACCGGTTCACAACTTAACTGGTTGAGGTTGAACCGTTCGGTTCGGTTTAGTTTTTAGATCTAAGAAACCATTACTTAAATTTCACTTTTATGTTTATGATTTCAGGAGGCAATATGCTACATGGAAAGAAGAATGTCGCCAATTGTTTCCTCTTGTTGGAAGTGGTAGATTTATCACTTCACCTGTAATTACCGATGATGGCCAGCCGATTCCAGATCCATTGGTTTTGCCAGAAACCAATACAGCCAATGGATTAACTGTACTTCCTCAAGATGATAATAGGCTTTCAAGTATAAATTCTGCAAATAATTTAGAAAATGTGACAGACAAGAAACTGATCCAGTGGATGTTAACTCTCCATCAAATCGGTGTGTGAATTTTGTGTTGTGCAATATTATATTTCTGAAATTTTATGGTAATTAATTATTATGCATATATGTAACACATTTCAGGTCTTGATGTGGTTCGCACCGATAGGACAATGGTTTTTTATGAGAAGCAAGAAAACTTGTCAAAGCTGTGGGATATTCTTGTAGTTTATGCTTGGATAGATAAAGAAGTTGGGTACGGTCAAGGTAGTTTTTGCATGACATCTTGCAAAATTGCAACAAATAACAAAGTTTGAAACACTATGCAACTTCTCTAAGCTTCCCGTTTTAACATTTCATAATCCTTATCAGGAATGAGTGACCTATGCTCCCCAATGATAATTCTTCTTGATGACGAAGCAGACGCATTTTGGTGCTTTGAGCGTCTGATGCGCAGACTTGTAAACATCTTATCTCTATGCTCTCTTTTATCTTTTATTTCTTTTTGGACCATTTATGACTTATGCTTGATGATACAAATTGTTAATAGTTTTTCATACATTCAGCTTTTTCTCAATTTCTTATGATTTGTGTTCTTGAATTTTTCAAGCGAGGAAATTTCAGATGCACTGGTCGCACTCTTGGGGTGGAGGCTCAACTTAGTAATTTGGCTTCAATTACTCAAGTCATTGATCCAAAACTTCATAAACATATAGGTATTTTATTGCATATGTATTTTTCTATTTATTATTTATGGTCAAATATGGAATAGAATTTTCTAACTCTAGTTGGATGGATTTTGTGATGCTTGCAAGAAATTATTAATGGAAAATGATATGATCCGGTTTTTTTGCTATTTACAGTTGAATAAAACTCACCCTCTTTTATGTTTAAGAAATGGAAAGTAACTGTTGTGTTTTAATTTTGGAGCACAGAACATATTGGTGGAGGTGACTATGTGTTTGCTTTTCGGATGCTAATGGTTCAATTTCGTCGAGAATTTTCCTTTTGTGATTCATTGTACCTATGGGAGGTGTGTTTGGTTTCTTTCTGTATTTATGGATTATAGATTATGTGATGGTGTGTGTGCGTGATGATATTTTCCCCACAAAAACAATTAATGGGATAACGATGCCGCAATTTTCTAGAGAATCTTTGTAAAATAGTGACTTAATAGCTTCAAATTTTAACAGATGATGTGGGCTCTAGAATATGATCCTCACATGTTCTTGATGTATGAAGAAGCTCAAACAGCTTCCGAGAAAGCTGCGGGCATCAAAGGAAAAGCAAAGTCAATCCGACAATGTGGAAAATACGAGAGAGAAAATTTGAAAAATGGAGCAAAGAATACCGACACTCCTCTTCCTATATCAGTTTTCCTTGTCGCCAGTGTGTTGAAAGATAAAAGTACAACACTACTCCATGAAGCGCGAGGCTTGGATGATGTTGTCAAGGTTAGTCACGTGACATTTTTACCGTAAGTTGCATTGAATTAGATCTAGCAATCATTGATACAAATAGAATGAAATATTTTATTTTACCTATTTCATAAACAAGCTATATGAAATTCAATGCTTCTTCATCAATTTCATAAAGACGTTTCTGTTTCTCCGCTTCTCTGATATTTAGCGAATAATTTTCCGCAGATATTGAATGACACAACAGGAAATCTAGATGCCAAAAAGGCTTGTATCGAGGCTATGAAGCTTCACAAAAAATATTTGAAAAAGGTAATGCTTTCGATACGTCATAATCTCCAATATGTTTAATGCAATTTCTTAAACTGATTATATACTAAATATAGAAGTAAATTTTTAACTGCTGCAGGCCAAGAAAGCTTAGCACCAAAAATATATTTTCTCCATTTGGGACGATTAAATGATGCGATGCTTCTTGCATGCTGTCAATATTATTCCTTGGGAGACAATAATGGAGTCATTCAAATTTGGACCGTGATTTACAGAATTGATTAAAGTTTCCAATTAAATTCCCCGATTAAACTGTTGTATGTTAAATTCATTTCATTTCTTATTATCTTGTTCTGTATCCAAAAAAAAAAGCAAGTGAAATTGTGTATGAAAATAGAATGTTGTACAAACATTGTAATTTGTAACATATTTGTGATTGTATGAAAGTTTATAAAAGGTTAAAATATTATGGTTGAAGTTTTTATAAACATTAGTCCTCTCCCCGTCCAAAATTTCGAATTTCGAATTCAAATCGCATGAGAAAATCAAAGATATTGATGACAGTTAAAAAAGAGAAAAATTAAGCTATCAACTTAAACTAATAATAGATACACAAAAAGGCCATCTACTTTGTAATATGAACTAGATATGTACTGAACTTTTTAAAGTTCCACTCAATCTTGTATCAGATCATATATACTGTTATGTACTTTTACACAAAAAGATGCATCACTCATTATGTGATCTGTTATAGGCACACACACACCGTCTTGATGATGAGACACGAAATGCAGTTCTTACCAAAGCCACAGTTTCCAACCGATTATCGACAAAAACTCAGAAAAAGCGATCTGTTGTGAGCAAGAATGTCATAAATGCTGTGAAAATGACTGCGATGATGCTGATAGAAGATTTATGTCCTGAACCTTTAGCAGGTCTATGCGGAGGAAGTGAACATTCCATTCCATTGAAGAACACCTTAGAAGGAAAAGCGTCGCGCACGACGTTGAATTCTTTAGTGTATTTCTTGTGAAAAGAAACCACTGATTGTTGTTTCCCGGGCACCCTTGGATCTTTCGCACGAGTTCCATTAGTTTCTCCTGCTAAGTAATTCAACCCTTTCAGTCCTTGAAAGAAAATGGTTCTGATACCGGGAATTCTCGTCCCGTTAAATGAATAAACATCTTGAAAATCTTCGAAAGACCTGTCGAACTTAAGTGCGGCGAACCAATCGTCGAAGCCGAAATTCTCCCAATTGAAAAGTGTTATCCTAGCTGTCCATCCCTCCTTATGATCTGAACTTACATGCCAGTTAATACTTACAGGACAATTATCTCCACAAGGTAACTTACTTGGAACGCGCATGTGTTTGAGTTTTGCCCAAGCGCGTGCCTTTACCGTTCGGTTCTCGAAAGGGACGAGAAGTGCGTCGGGTGGAAGAAGTAAAGGCGAAGCGTTAGGATTACATTTCCTTGTATCATCGCAACCTCCACAAGCACACGTGTTACAGGGGATAGCAGATTCGTTATAGAAAGCCGAGAACGAAACGCAACACCGATTTTCTTTCGGCTTCGGTTTCGTAATGTTGCAAACTACCTGCCAACTTGCAACAGCTGTTGAGATTGCTGTAAGTCCACTAGGATCAGGAAATTGTTGTGCATCAACCCTAATTGGGGGTCCACATGCGTATTTAGGGTTAATAACTCCATCAATATGCCATTTCATTGGTGGTGTAAGTGCTGTTCTGTTATCATCAGGTGGTATTTTGAAAACTTGCAACTGAAAAATTGATCTTGCTTTGTTCTTATCCATAATAGGTGGTAAAACAGTACCATTCCTACAACACCAAGGTATTTTACCAACTTTTTCATCTTCTGCTCTTTCAGTCGGAAGATCGGAGAGAATAGGTTTCTTTTGACAGTTTGCAACCGTCGAGAAATCTAAGTCACCGTAGTATCTTCCGGCCGGACCGTATAAACATTCCGAAGGGTCTTTTATGCGAGCGTAAGCACCTTTTAGAGTGTTAATGAATTCTCCCTTTTGCCATTCCCATGTTATGTTCCAATGATCAAGACGACCTAATGGATGATTGTTGTCTATGGTTACTTGCGCGTAGTAGCTCGTGTGGAAGGCTTGAAGAACATCGTAAGATATGGTTAGATCGCCATAGCGACGGGGAAGGAACTTTGTTTTCTTATTCAGTTTAGCTTTAACTTTTGGGTCCTTTTTGCAGCATACAAACATTCTTGAACCTGCGAAATGATCCACATTATAAATTAAATTGTAACCGATTTTATTTACGTATCAGCCGAATAACAGACATGCATGCATGCATGCATGCAAGAAGAGATAAAAAAACAAAAGATAAAATACCTCTACGACCAGGTTGAGGACATTTGAAGCCATCATTCATAAGCTTAATAGTTTTAGGCATAGGAGTAGCACTTGCACCAAGTCCAAACTGAGTTCCACTCATCTTAACCCTAACAGCCATTTGATTATAATCACCAGCTGTTTCAATGGCAGTTTTCAAATCTGTCATAGGATTTCCAGCAATTGTAGTTCCATTCCCTACCTCGGCCGGAAAATCCTCCGAGTCAACCGGAACAGCTCCATCCGCGGAAACAAGAATCTCCCTATGCTGAAACCCAATATACATTTTCCAATCTTTAAGTTCCTCATCTCCAACATTCATCAACGACACTTCGGCTTTAAACGCCCACGCTTGTTTCGTCACGTTTTTCACGTGCGGATATTCCTTCTCCCTTCCAGTTAAAGCATACGTTAGAAATATTCCGTCGCAGTTGTCGAGTTCAGCCACGGGCGGTGGCGGTGCTGCAACGTCATCTTGTCCATGACAGATATCGAAACCGGACAACAAAAACAACAATGAGAATATTAAGAGAAATGTTTTATACGAGGAAGTCTTTGCTTCCTTAATAAATTTCATGCTTTGTTTATTTTTTTGGTTTTTTAAGGTGTGAAGAAATGGTTACGGCCGCGGTAATACGCCGCGGCTGAAGAAGGAAAAACTATAGGGAGAAGAGAATGTTATGTTATGTTTTATTTATATGATGTAGAGGGAAAATTGGAAGAGAAAGGTGATGGTGAAAGCTATGTTCCACTAGTTTTAGCGTTTGTTTCGGAAGGACAGGTAAATTTGTTTGCTATATTTGGAGATTGTGTTTTTAAGGTTGTTTGTATATTGTATTAATAATGTAATTTGTTTTTGGTTGTTGTAAAGAAACAAATGAAGGAAAGAAAAGAAAGTTAGTAATGAACTGTGTTGTTACTTTTATGTGAACTTTCTTGCTAAATTATGATGAGCTATAGTTTGAACAAATAACTATTTTTCCTCGAAAAATAAGGTGACATGAACCAATTATGATGGTTTTTGTGTATTAGTTAATTAAGCTAAATTTAGTAATTTGGTTGTTCATGAAGGAATACAATAAGGTTGTTTTATAATCAAACAAAATATTCTTGATTATACTAATTTTAATAATATTTGTCAAAAAGTTATTATTATTATTATTATTATTATTATTATTATTATTATTATTATTATTATTATTATTATTATTGTATTTTATGAAGAGAATTTAGTTAATATGTTTTTTAAGACATATCTTAATAATTAAAGTAAAAAAATACATTTCTAATAAAATTTTGACCTTTATTTTGAATTGGTTTTTTTATGTTTTGTTTTTTAAAATGGATCATTTATGTGACATTCTATTTGCATTATTAATCGTTAAATTATCCATTTTACAATGTGCACTTGCTAAAAGGATAATACATGACAATTGCTTGTGATTAAAGGCTATCAGATGCTTTAAGATTTGTTATAGAGTTGAGAGCTTACGGGGGTACGGGGATAAGAGGTTAGAAGATATGTATATGTGATTTCCTTCTGAGAGAATTAGATTGCCCCACTTAATTTCAGTGTTAAATTTCGGGCAACAATTAATGCAACAGATGCGAACAACGCATTTAATAAAAGAATAATATTAATTAAATTTTCCAATTTGAGTTACCAAAAAATAATGCATCACCAAAGCTTAAGTCTAGGCCAAACCAAACTAAGTCGAACCGGATGAATAGAAAACGGCAGCTGGAGCGTGGGTATGATGATTTTTGGTGGTGCATTTGCTCCCTTTTGCAAAATTGTGTACCCCTTAGGGCTCACCTCAAAAGTCGACTCTCCTTTATATAAGCATTACTAAAATGTGTTATCCCTCCAATATGAGACTTTAAGGAAATTTTTCTAATTCATATTTTCACACAATAGGCCATCCTCATATTTATTTCTTACCAATTTCAAGTCAATTTATCTTTTAATTTCCAACAATCCATCATTTGAATTTAAAAAGTGTTTCAGAAGTAACGTCAAATGTTTCTAAGATTGTGCATCAACAGAGATGTCTATAACTTAAACCTTTGCATGGTAACTAGGATTCTTATTCAACAAGAGTGAATCATATTCTTGAATTCTATCTCAGACATTAAACCCACTCATTACCTTTTATTAGAATATATTCTATTAGTATGTGATTTAATGGCCAAGCACGTCAATCCTAGTTTAGTGAAGGCTCTAGAAATCTCACCTCAAAGTTGTATAAGAACAAGCCTAAGTTTCACAATCACACATGTGAGTCTACCAAGAGTACTCTTTTAGCTTGGTACTATACTCATACAGAGTATAATTTTAATTAAAAGTTTCTATCATCTCATTCTCTTATCGATTCATGATTCATGCTTCTTATATTTATACTAGCATGCTCATCTCATAGTACTCGCAACTTGTTACTACTCATTAAAATCAATTCTTGGGATGTCTAGTCTTTTAGATTGAGTTATCATCATGAGTAACTCAGTTATCTATATGCATTAGTCTCATCTTCTTAGATGTATTACGAACTTTCTCTCTACCTATTCCTTTCATCAAAGAATCTGCTAAATTTTTATCATTATATACATGATCCACTCTTACAGTGCCTTAGTAGTATACAAGTGTTTGTGATTCGTAAGCACCTCTTAGCTTTTGTTGCATTAATTGAAAATGATTACGTTTGAAGATGATCCTCAAACAGAAGGAGGAGTACCAACAAGTGCTAAGTGTTATGCAAGGGGACAAGTTCAAACTGAAGGATGCTTATCTTGCTATAAAAAATGAAGAGCCTAATGTATCTTGGTGCAAGATGTTGTAGAACAATGTGGCGAGGCCACATGCCCAATTTATTCTCTGGCTTGCGTGCCATGAAAGACTGGCCACAAAAGAGAGACTGCATAGATTCAAGTTGATTGATAACCCCTAATGTGTGTTCTGTTAGAAAGTGGAGACTACCCACCATCTATTTTTTGCTTGCCCAGGTACAAAACACATTTGGTGTAATGTCCTCAATTGGATCCAGATTTTGCACCAACCATCTAACCGGACAGAGGAGCTTGATTGGTTGGTCAAGTGGCGCAAAGGGAGGGGTTGGAAGAGCATTATTCTCAAGTGTGTCGCTCAAAAACCATATACCACACTTGGAAATACATAAATGTTATTGGGAAGGATATAAATAGTAACAGTATAGTGAAAGAGACTATAGATACTTTGCTGTATAGAATTTGGGAGAATAGGAAATTTATGAAGAATCTAGCCATGCTTATGGTCTAGAGGCTAGTTTTTGTATTCCGTTGTTGGTTTATCTTTGGGGCTGGATCGGTTGCGATCGCCTTGTGTAAATAGTTTTTTTAATTAATATATCCTTTGATTTAAAAAAAAGATGATTTTGTTTGTAATTCGTAAGCACCTCTTAGTTTTTGTTCACCTCTTAGTTTTTGTTAACATGAAGAGAGCAAAAATTCAAAGGTAATAGTAGATGGTGGTGAATGATGGCAGAGGCACATGGAGGACACAGTGGTGTGGATGCGGTGATTAGAATTGATTACTATGAATATGATTTTGTGCAACAAGTTTAGGCAGTGGAGCAAACGCAGAAGCTAATATGATGTGTGTATTTGTCCATTTTTCAATTTATTGTAAGAATACATGTCACATGTGATTGATCTAATAGTTGGTAATAGCTAAAAGTTAGATTAAATTTACCGCCTTAAAGTTAGAGAATCCGGTCCCCAATTTCACATACAATCAATCCTCAATCTCGTTATATTTTTATAATATTTACAATTTGATTTTTTTTTCTTAATAAAACCATTGATTGTCTCCAAACATACAAAAACAATATTGATTTTTACACTTTAGACACTTTGGAAAACTGAACTCCACTTTTAGTTCTTCTCGTCAATCTCTAGCACTTTGTACATGACTGACAAAAATTCAAGTCATTGTTTCAGAATAGGAATAATAAGGTCATATGCATTCTCATAGAGAATAATAAGCCAACATTTGGAAAATAATAGAGGAAGTTATAGTGAACAGGAAATTCTTATGCCCAATATTAAAATTTCTTACAGGTTTTTTTTCTTGACAGTACAAGACTATATTAAAGGTGGGAATAGTTATAAAGCATTATTGCATACAACATCTTGCTATGGAGAGGAAGCAACCAGGTTAAGAACTGAGGTATGAATGTCTCTTGTTTAACATGCTCTACTTCCATTTTGTTTAAAGTTTCAAACTAATTGAGAAACTACATGGAACGAGCAAACCCTGATAGTAAAATTGTTTTGAAGACAAAAATATGGAATAACATTCTAGATACAGTAACTATATTTTTGGCAGAAATATCTGAAATTGGAGTAATCTGCTAAGGCTGTTCAAAGTCATGTACCAGATCCTAATTACCATATTAGTGCATTTTCTTTTATATGTACATCACAAGATTTTCCTTCGCCCATAAGCCAAAAAACCATGTCAGTTGACAGTTATCTCCTCCATGTTACTTATGTCCTCGTTATAATGAGTCTTTGGCTCTAAATCAATGAACTGGTTTGACTTACTAGCTAAGTGGGAAATGCTAACCCTCCCTTGACGTTTAATATAATCAGCAACAGCTTTCATCTCTTCTTGTGAGATGTAAATGAATTTCCCCCTATCATCCATGACACCCGAAAGCCGGCCTGTCACATAAATAAATAAATGTTTATGTTCGTTACCAGATTGCACAAGTAATAAAAAAAAAACTTCAATTTGGTAAATAAAAAATAATAATAAGAATCATAAAACCTATATAGATGCTTAGAGAGTAGGCAGCGATAAAACCTATCCAATTTGTAGGAAACTTCTAAGTAAAATCAATAAGAGTATGGACAGTCCATAACTTGCAACAATGGGATATAAATTATAAATTAAAAAATTTGCAGTCTCAATCATGTCAAAGATTTCTTCAACTTACTGAAGCACTTGCCAATGACATGGCCATCTAATCTAACATGGTAAATTGGCTGTATATGAGTTCAAAAGGAGTAGTTGGTGATGGAGAAAACAAAATCTAAAATGAACAATAAAACAGGGGGAGTGTAATACTTGCTTCTTTTGATGGTAATTTAAAAGAAAGGATACAGGAAAGGCTCTTACCCATACTTTCCAGAGATGCAATGCGATTGATACATTCCTGCATCAGTTTATGGTGTCATAAATAAGAAGCCCGTAGATGAAAAATCTATCACTCAGATATAAGAAATTGATATAGTGCCAAACAAACTGTAAATAGGGTTTCACTACTTAGAAACATTAGAAAAGGATCTGACCAGTCAGCTTAACACCAGTAAAATTATAAAGTTGTTGAGATATCATTCCATTGTAATATGGTTCAGATTTGATTTTGTTGTATCTTATGCTTACATAATCCCGAACTAAAGAGACTGTTTCTTTTTCCTTTTATATAAACATTCTACAAATTATTTATGTATATTCATTATTGAGACTCAAATAGGTGCCAAGGCTTTCCCATCCAGAAACCCCAGTTTTGCATTTGGAACAGAGGAGTAAATTCTATAACTTTAGGGAAAAGAAAATAGATTTTGATGGGATGGCGGTAAGTGATCCACGTGGCTAATGGCTTATGGAGTACCAAGTCAGCGTGTAATACTAGTCACATTTGTTAATATAAACAGAGGGATAACTCATTCTGTGAATAACTGTATATAACCAATCTCTGTATATCACTTGACTACTATGGTCTCTCTATTATAGCACCCTTGTTTTCCCTTTCTCTCTACACTTGTTTTCTTTCAACACTGCTAAACACTCCTACAACTAAATATATAAATAGAAAAGTCAAACAAAATGCAAGATTTCTTACTCTGTTACACTGTGGCTCCCATATATTAGAAGCAAAAAACAATTTAAAAAAATAAGAGGTGGTAGAGGGAATAGATTGGATGATTCCGATAAAGGAAAAGAATGGAAAAAAATACCTGTGTACGCAATTTAAATTCTGCAGCAAGATCTTCTAAGGGAACACATTTGTGCTTCTGAATAATGAATACACAAAATTGAATAGTTATAAGGCATCCCACATAGTTAAAAATATAATCCTAACTCATTTTCATTAGGTTTCAAGGCCCTAGGGAAATAAATAAACTTTGGACAACTTATTAGGAAAATAACACGTAAAGTAAGAGTCTCTATGGTTCAACGGGCGGGCAGGAGGGAAAGGAAGAGATTTTAAAATGATTTGTGTTTGGTTTGACAAGGGGAGGCGGAGAGGTTTTAATGGAGGGAAAATATGAAATTACATTTTCACTCTTATAAGATTTAATGTCATATTAAGTACAGGGCTATTTAAGTCTAAATTATAACTAGTATTCTCTCCCTTCCAAATTCCCCCATTATGAAGGGGAGCTAAAATGAGCTTAGGAGAGATTTGGCTCCCTACCTTCCCCTCCCTTCCCATCAAAAAAGAAAAAGCACCAAACCACTAAAAATAATAATTTCTCCCCTCCGTTCCTGTCCAACTAGACCCTAAGGATATAGAAAGTACAAATCAGAAAATAACCTTTATATATTCAACAAAATTGGCAAGCAAGTCTTCAGTTTTATCCTGCTCCTCTTCAAGTGTACCCTCATCATCAACTGAAAATTCGCCTTTCCACTTCTCAAATTCAAATGCAGCAGCTTCCTCTTCCTTAGCCTTTTGAGCTTTGGCTTCCTCTTCCTACATGAACATGTGCTTTTCCAATCAACAGACCATAAGAAAGCCCATCCTAAGATTAAATCAGAAGAAGGATATTGACTCACCAACTTACGCTCCTGTGCCTCACGCTCTTCATCCTTCAACCTCCGCATTTCTGAATAACGGTCCTGTTTTGACTGCTTTGAATCTCGGGTAGCTTCTTCAGCCTTTCAAAAAGATGGACCAAAATCTAATCAACTACTTAAACTTTAAAAAAAATGGTCCCCTTTCCCGCATCAAATAACGAGTAGGAATACATACATCTTGAAAAAACCAACTGGTCATTTAACCAATGAAAAAGCTAATATTGATTTCAAATTTAAAAAAAAAAAAAAGACAACAAATTGACTACATAATTGATTACTGCTTTAAGTAGAGTCATGGTCGCGGCAATATATGGCTGTTTAATCACTGCCCATTTTTAATATTGAGTTATGACCTGAGAACAAAATTAAGTTACTAATGCCATTTTAGGACTTGCACCTGTTCTCTCACGCTTGTTTTTGTGTTCTGTCATCAGTACTTTTTTACACGGTTGTGTACTGTACACGACAGATTTTAATTTTTGACATGGGGTCATCTGAGTGAAGGGCTTTGGTAAACAAAACGGCTTTGGTTTTTTACCTCAAGAGAGTGTGGCCAGAAGAAGGTTGTTGCTGGCACCCGCAGCTGCAACAAATAACAGTAAAAAAATCCACCAAGAAGGATTTTGATGACACTCTCAATGTTAATGAGTTAAAAGAAAGGGAAAGGGTCTCAACCTCGGCTAAGGGAAGCAACAATGGAAGCCAAACTGTTAAGACTCAAATTGTGATAGTGGGCCCAAAAGGGCAAATAGCACATCAGCTACTCAAGCTCACTTTGTGGGTAGTTTTATTAGGAAAATATAGGAATGAGGAGAGGAGGAATGTGACGTGGCAAAGGGGAAGAGGGGAAGTTAATTGTGTGACTGGTTTCTGTTATAAGGGGAATATGAGGGGAAAGGGGAATTCATTTGGAATATTTTCCGTGAGATGTAATAGTTTCATTTTCAATCAATAATACTATTTTTCAGTTCTCTTAATTCGGGTTATCTCTGCTACTCCATTCCTTCCTCTTTTGTTCCCCCTTCATCTAAAATAATTTCCTTTAGTTTTTCGAAACCCATTCATGACCAATTCCCCCGGTTTTTAATTGGTTTTTGGAAGAGCATTCCTATGGGTTAATTCGATAGGTTGCCAAGCAGAGTTTCTATACATAACAGTTTTGGGATGATGTCAAGTATTCCTCTAAGTAATCCTATCATGTGCATGACAGTTTTTAGACAATATTTTGATATTTTACACAACATAAATGTCAGCATCCAGATTAAACCTTGAAATACATATAACATATTTCATTTCAAGAATCCCTCCATTTCGGTTAGTCAAATTCAAATTACTATGCTCTTTGGAACAGAGGTTTTAAAGACATTGCAAATAACAAGAAGCCAGCCAAATGTATATCATAGTACTTTTCTATAATAGATTAATAATACTAACAGTAAAAGAATGAACCAGATTCAACATGATATAAAGAAAGAATACCTGGCGCCGAGCTTCCCTCTCTTGCCTTTTGATTTCCTTTTTCTTTGATGCTTTGGCCTCATAGTCATCACCACCACCTTCATTGTCACTTTCATCCGCAGACTCTGTTCAAATGTATACAGTCTATCACTTCAATCAAGCACATTTCATGGATTAATTTGATCATCTACTCAAATCTAACATTATCACGAAACACAAAATGAAAAAGTAAAACAAAATCAAACGAACTATATGAGGAACAAGGAGGCAGGAACCTTGTTGCGTTGCAGGCTGAGCCGACGAAGTGCTAGCTCCAGATGCAGCCGGTCTTCTCCGCATGCGGCGAGTAGCGGTGGCACGAACGACGGTTTCTCTCTGAGGAGCCTGATGATTTGTTCACGATTGAACTAAGAATTCGAATTTTCTTGAATAAATGTGGTGAAATTAGGGTTTTGGTTTGGGAATTGCAAACCTGTTGAGGCTCTTCGTTGGAAGAGGAAGATCGAGAATCGTGATGGCGCTTCCATAGATAGAGAGGGATTAGTGCTGCAAGAAAAAGCATCGAGAGTATAGCTACGACTAGTTCATCCATTGTTGATGCAAAGAAACGAAACGCTATCGATCTCTTTGCGGTTTGCGTTGTTCTTCTTCCTCTCCTTTCTTTTCTTTCTCTCGGAATTGATTTCTCAACTGTGAAAATGTTTCTCAAAAAAATATAAAATAAAACTTTATTACAATATTAGTCCATTTTCAACTTTGAAAATGTTTCTAAAAAATATATTTTAAATAAATAAATACGATTTTATTTATAATATTAGTCCCTACTATTATTTGTTTAACGAAAAAATAGATGCAAAACAAACCTAACATATAGTTTTACAAATAATTTGTCATAATTCTTTTATAATTAAAAAACAAAAATAATTTTTTCTCTCTCCTACTCAATCACATATTCACATCTACTTCATGACTCCAATTAAAAATAAATAAATTTAAATTTTACACTCTTCTTATTAGTTGTTTAACATTAAGAATTTAGATTAATATCTATGCAAGTTTTTCTCTATTTAATATGAATATTATTAGTGTTCTGCATATTAGTGTTCTAATAATTTAGATGATGGCAGTTGAAAAAGGGAAAAATTTGATAACGTGTAGGAAAATTTTAATAAAAGATATCATTAGTCCCGAAAAGATATAAAAGCAAAGTATCGAGGTTTTTTTATAAGATTGAAAATCAGTTCAATCAATCAAATGAAAGGAATTTAAAAGTTCTAAATATTGTCTAATCTTGTAATTATTGTCTTAGTCTTGTAATGTTGAGAAAGGGAAAAGATTAATATGAGAGTTGTGCTTTTAAGCAAGTGAAAATATCATAAAAAGATAAACGAAATATAAAGAAATTGGAGATCATAAATTGTAAGTATCAGATATGCCTAAGAGGGGGGTGAATTAGGTACTTTATATCTTTTTCGGTTTTATGGTGTAAAGTGATTATTTTTCTGGTTTATGGTAATGTTACTAAAAGAAGTAAAGTGCAGAAAAATAAATGACACAAGGATATATCCTGGTTCCCCTCACAAACCGAGAGTACTCCAGTCCCCTTACGCAGTAAGAGATTTCAATATAGTTGGTATCTTGTACAAGCCTAACCAAACACCAAGAACAATCCTCTTGGACCAAGAACAATCCTCTTGGATTTTTCACTAAGACCACTTATGAGAACAATCCTCTCAAAGTGTCTAACTTGTTTCCAACAATCCTGGATAACAAGAATACAACAAGTATTTGATTTTGTATAAGAGTTTGAATAGTAGAACAATGTATCAATCTCTTGATTGATCTTCCCTTTCAAGCAATTATCAATGATAGTATAGTGCTCAATGTTTATAATCAATGATATGAATTTTTTCTGGACATGTATGGAACACTAATGCAGAAAAAATATCAATGTGAAAGTTTGAATATTAAAGAGCACTTGAAATTTGAGAGAATAAATGTGTATAATTGCAAAGTGAAAGAGGTGAATATGATATCTGAAAATGAGAGTATATATAGTGCCTTAACACCTTTAAGAAAGGGTAAGATTATGTGAAAAGATGCAATGTTTGAGTGAACTAAAATCTGATTCGTATGCACTGAAAAAGAATGAACAAATGCTACTGTTTCAGCCGTAACGGGTTACGAGAATGGCCGTAACCGGTTACGCTGTACCGTTATAAAGAGAATATTTGAAAATGCGTTTTCGTAACCGGTTACACCAAGAACCGTAACCGGTTACGCTGGAAAGAAAAAGAAAACCAGTAGCAAAAGGAAGTCTGGCTGCGTGACCGTAACCGGTTACGCCTATAACCGTAACCGGTTACACTGAAAGAAGATATAAAAAATTTGTTTCTTAAGACTTCTAAAATGTCAACATTTTCTAGAAAAAGACCTTAGTGATTTTATGCAATATTGTATGTATTTTGAGCACTATTTTATCAAGATAATAACATGTTTATACCTTAACTCCAAAAGTCTTCAAAAGTTGTTTTAACAATCTTGATGCTATATTGAGACTTGGATTGAATGCTCTTTGAATCTTTTTCTCATCCTTTCTTGATAGTTAGATATCCATGTTGTCTTCATCAAAACCATTTGATTGAGAGGCTTGTGTTTACATTCTCCCCCTTTTTGATGATGACAACCAAGCTTTGAATGTTGTTTTTGTTTGATCTTTGTTAAGTAATATGTAAGGCTCCCCCTATGTTGATGACTCCCCCTAAGTCCATGATTCTCTTGAAAATTGGGATTGAATCTATTTGTCATTTAACAAGGGCCTGCAAATTTTGAACAAACAACATACAACATACAAATCTCTTCTCCCCCTTTGTTATTATCAAAAAGGATGGGAAAAAGAGAGGTGAAATTTATACCATAGTAAATCATACACATATAAAGAATTAACAAGACATAGATGATTATCATTAAAAAACGACGAAACAATAGGTATTTTTAAACATTATAAGTAAACCAACGATTCTTGTCTAAAGAAGCAAAATACAACCAACAAAGAGACCACATTAAGCATAAAAACATAGAAGGCTAAAGACTTAAACTAAGAACTAAGAAATAGCATAGATAAAGTAAATATAGATCAAATATTTTGGTCATCATCTAGCATCTCCTCATCTCCTTCATCATCATCTTCTTCTTCTTCATTATGGTTGGCATTGGAGATAGCGGCAAGAATTTCATCACGATGATTGTCAAGGCGTGTGTTGAAGCGAGCTTCCATTGCCACCATATAGTTGTAAAGGAACTCATTAGTGTAACCTTCGGGTGGAGGTGGAGTTGGGTTTGAAGGTGGAATTGGATTTGTAGATGGAATTGGGTTAGTAGGTGGAGGTGTGGCTTCTGAAGGATAGAAAAACACTTAGAAAGGGGGGGGATTGAATAAGTGTGACTTTAAAACTTGAACGATAAAAATAAATTGCACAATTATTTTTATCCTGGTTCGCTGTTAACGAAGCTACTCCAGTCCACCCCCGCAGAGATGATTTACCTCAACTGAGGATTTAATCCACTAATCGCACGGATTACAATGGTTTTCCACTTAGCCGCAACTAAGTCTTCCAGAGTCTTCTGATCACAACTTGATCACTCCAGGAACAACTGCTTAGTTCACTCCTAAGACTTTTCTAGAGTCTACTGATCAACACGATCACTCTAGGCTTAGTTCACTCCTAAGACTTTCTGCTCAGCCAACTGCCAAGACTTCCTCTAGAGTATTCTGATCAACCTGATCACTCTAGTTACAAACTGCTCAGCCAACTGCCAAGACTTCCTAGAGTATACTGATCACACGATCACTCTAGTTCCTTACAACTTAATGTAATCAATTCAAGAGTTTACAAATGCTTCTTAAAAGCGATAATCACAACTGTGATATTTCTCTTACAGTTTAAGCTTAATCTCACTAAAATATTACAACAGCAATGTAGTGAGCTTTGATGAAGATTCTGAGCTTTGATTGAACAGCGTTTCAGCAAGTTAATTTGAATTGTTTTGGAGCAGAATCGTTAACCTTGCTTCTCATCAGAACTTCATATTTATAGGCGTTGAGAAGATGACCGTTGAATGCATTTAATGCTTTGCGTGTTCCGTACAGCTTTGCATTTAATGTTATACGCTTTTGTCAACTACCTCGAGCCTTGTTCACGCTGTGTCTACTGACGTAGCCTTTAGTAGCTTTAACGTTCCTTTTGTCAGTCAGCGTAGTCTGCCACGTGTACTTCCTTCTGATCTGATGTTTGTGAATACGACGTTTGAATATCATCAGAGTCAAACAGCTTGGTGCATAGCATCTTCTGATCTTCTGATCTTGAAGTGCTTCTGAGCGTGATACCATCTTCTGATCTTCAGTGCTTCTGATCTCATGTTCTTCTGATGCTTCCATAGACCCATGTTCTGATTCTGCTTCGACCATCTTCTGATGTCTTGCCAGACCATGTTCTGATGTTGCATGCTGAACCATTTGAGACACAACTTCTGAGCGCTGAATTATGCGTACTCTTTATATATTTCCTGAAAGGGAAATTGCATTGGATTAGAGTACCATATTATCTTAAGCAAAATTCATATTATTGTTATCATCAAAACTAAGATAATTGATAAGAACAAATCTTGTTCTAACAATCTCCCCCTTTTTGATGATGACAAAAACATATATAAATGATATGAATTTGCGATCAGAAAGAGTAGACGGCAAAAGACAAATTACACAGCTATAGCATAAGCATATGAATATGTCTCCCCCTGAGATTAACAATCTCCCCCTGAGATAAATAATCTCCCCCTGAAATAAATACTCGAAGAACTTTGATAAAAGACTTCCCTGATTATTTCGGTAGAGACGATCATATAAGCTTCTGCCTTCAGAGAATTCATAGCTTCTGACTTCTGCTTCCATTGGACAGCTTCAGAACTTGAATTTCTTTAGATCCTTAGAACACTCACAGCTTCTGACTTCTGCTTCCATTCAGGACAGCTTCAGAACTTGAGTTTCTTTGATCTTCAGAACATTCACAGCTTCTGATTTCTGCTTCCATTCAGGACAGCTTCAGAACTTGAATTACTGGATCTTTTGGGACATTCACATCTTCTGATTTCTGCTTCCCTCGGATAGCTTCAGAACTTTAAATGTCTATCAACATCACTTCATGCTAGATTTGTATCAGAACATTGTTGAATGTACCAGAGCATCATCAGAGCATCTCTACATCCTGAAATGTTACAGAACAAAAACTAAACGACAAAAGTCAGCATGAACGAGTTAGAACATAAAACGTATGTTTGAACACATTATATGTATCAGAGCCATATAGGCTGAAATAATGTATCAGAGCAAATAATGTGTCAGAGCCATAACATTATATGTATCAGAGCAAATAGAATTTTGTCAGAACATGATAGACAATGATATTCAAATTCTATTATCAGTGCTTCTGATTCATTCTTCTTTCTTGCTTCTGATCTCTGAAGCTTGACAGCACTCAGCTTGCTTCAGTTTCCATGGTTTTGCTTCTAGTGTTTGCTTTGAAGATTCACTTCACTTCTCTGTACCTGCAAAACACTTAAACCATATAGAACTTGCAGTTCTTGTTAGTGAATGTGTGGGAGCCTTTACCAGCAACTGATAGATTTAATCAAATCATTTATCATTTATCTTTCTCCCCCTTTTTGTCATAACATCAAAAAGAATATTTCAAAAGATTCAGATGTATAAGGCAAAACACATGGAGGAAGAAGATGATTTCATTAAGGTTCAACCAATGTGTACAGAAGTACAAGATGAAAAAAAAAAAAAAAAAAAATCAGATGCACAGAAACAAAACAGATGCAAAGAAAAGAAAGAAACAACATAGACTCAATCTAAGATGGCCCTAGTCTTGACAAGATCTTGGCCAGCATCTGTTTAACATCGTTGTTGTGTCCTTCTTGCCTCTCAATGAAAGCATCATACTTCTCATTGAGTGAGCTTTGCTCATCCTGTCTCCTCTGAATCGCTTCTAGAGTCCTTGCAAGACGAGAAGGTTCATCAGAAGAAGCTTCACCGCTTTCAACCACAGGAATGACAACATGATCTGCAGCTTCCATAGAAGTATCATTTGCTGGGATATCCTCAACAGGGTCTGATTTAGCAACATGATCTTCAGCATCTGCTTCTTGCATAGAAGCATCTCCATATTCTGCAGCAGGAATTTTCGAGTCTCCATTCTCAAGTGCCTGAAGAATGGCAACTAGATTCCTTGGAGCAGAGGGACCTTCAACTTCTGGTGGGTCAACAACTTCTGGAATGACCAAGCTAGGGTCTTTCTTAGAAGGGTTTTTCCTCAGATAGTCAAAGAGAGTCTTGAAATCTCCGAGCAGAACAGGATATTGAGGTATCCAAACCACAATCTCCCTGCAAGGATTTGCTTCCAATGCAGCAGCGAGTCTTAATTGTTCCATCTCATCCACAAAGGGCTTCTCTTCCAACAGATATCTGCCTCTGAGACGAGCAAACCAGAAGTCTTCATAGTTTCTCAGAATTCCACGAGGCCGTGGGGCAGCAGCTACACAGGCTTCCTGAAGTTCTAAAAACAGAGCATCTGATTCTCTGCGAAAGATCCTCCAGAAGTTCCGCATAGCAACATCATTCAATCCAGAACTTTCAGCGAGTCTGAGAGTATCAAAGGTACTTCTGAGAGTCCTCTTTATGTTTTCAAAAACTACACCAATAGGACATACGGGGCGGGATTTTATTTGGGTTTTTGAAAAGGCAGGTGTGGAAGTGAAGTACGGATGAGGTTCTCTATCCAACCTATAAGAAGATTCTGCTTCAGTATCAGAATCTAACACTACCACTTCAGCTTCAGGACGAGGCTTGGGAGTGTAGTTGCAATCACGGAGCAGCTGCTCATGTGATGCAGAGGTTGGAAAAGGAGAATCACAAGGATTGTTTTGAGAGGTGGAGGGAGTATGTTCAAGAGTGGCGTTGAGAGAAGGTTGAGATGGAAAGAGAGTTTGAAGGGGTTGTATATCCAGAACAGGATCTATGGTAGGTGGAGAGGAAGGAATGGTTAAAGGAGAAGATGGAGGTGTAAGAACATGGACATAAACAGGTGATTCTGATGAGGCTTTTTCTGGTTCAGGTGTAGGTACAGTCTCTATTGGTGCAGCTTCTGAACAACAAACAGGAACAGACTTTGGTTCAGAAATGCATATACCTTTGGAACCCCTCAGAAAAGCTTTGGCCACATCCTCAGTCTTTTTCTGCTTCTTACTCTTCGGCTCTTCAATAACCTTTGCTTTTCCGCTAGCAATTTCTTTCCTTCTGACATAAGCCAGAACTTCTGGTTGATTCTCAGCCTCTTGAGCAGCATTTTCTTCATCTGAGCTTTGAATAATCATCTTCCTTTTTCTGATTTTCTTCTTCTCAACAACTTCAACAACTTCAGCATTGTCATTTGACTTCTTCTTCTTTTTCTCAGCTTCCTTCTTTTTCTTCTCAAAATCAGCAGAGACAGCCTTGACAGCCTTAGCAATCACCTTCTTAGAAACCTCTTGTTTAGAGACAGCAGAAGGATAATCATGCTTTCTTTTAGTCCTTTCTTCCCTCTTGCGATTTACTTTGAAAGGAGCACCTTTGTCTTGATCTTTAAAACTCTTATTCTCTTCAAGAGATTTCAGATAATCAGTTTTGACTTCAGGTACCTCACTATTGAAGAAGGTTTCAAAGTCAGCCAGAACTGGTTCTCTTATGGTTCTTGTTCCAGCTAGAGGTTCAGGAACTTTGAGAAAAGTGTCAATGATTTTCATCTTCTTTAAAGAGAAGGCATTCAGACAAGCTCCAGTGGTGACAGCAAGATCTTTGATGATACCTTCAGACTCCAGACTTTCAACAATCTTGGAATGTACCAGAAGGTTTGTAATAATCCTACCAAAAGGAATGGTTGTTCCAGCATTTTCCTTTCTGAAAGCATTCCTGGAATCCTTTACTGCTTTCCACATATGGTTGAAGATAATGTAAATCGCATCAACCTTCTTCTGAGTGGCAATGCAATAAAGAATATACCTTTGATCATTACTGATGAAGTCCGAGGCATGAGTTGATTTCCTATGGTAGAAACACCCGAGAAGGATCTTTGTCCAGATTCTGTAGATATCTTTCAAATTCTTGACATGTGTAGTTTTCTTGACATTTGAATAGAGAGTGGATAGAATATCTTCCACATCTTCTCTTTGATCAGATTCAAAAGCCCCTTCAGGATTTTTCAGATCAAACATCACTCTTAGGATGTTTTCAGTAACAACGACAGACTTTCCATGGACGAAGGAGAGTATAGCTTTTGGTGCAACCACAGCATGTACCCAGAACTCTTTGACAAGATCCGGATAAACAGGGCCAACGAACTCAGCAAACAACGAGGTCCATCCTTGAAAGATGATGTCTTCTTTAAGATGAAATTGATTTTCTTCAAGGTTATCAAAGTCGACCATGAGTTCACACAAAACTTCCAATTTATTTTTGGGGATGGAGCATGCAACAACAGGGGTGAGTTCCTGGTGTGTTTCTTCGTGCATATGAAGAAGAGTAGATGAACCAGCAAAATGAGATGAAGAAGCAGCCATTGAACAGAATGAACGAAAACGAGCAAGAGAAGCGAACTGGGTTTTCGATTAGGGTTTTTAGAAAACGGCTAAGAACTTTTCAAACGGGAGAATGCAAGAAGAGAGAGACAAGGGAGCGAAAAAGATGTAAGATATGATTTGAAAAGAATATATAGAGACGGATAAAAAAAAATTGAACAGTTCCAGAATCAAAGGAAATCAATTTTATTAAATGATGAGTGACGTGAGGAGAGAGAACGTGGTAAATGAAATGATTTAAAACAGTTACCTAGGTCGGCGTCTTTTCAACTGCACGCTTTGTACTAACCGTACAGATACGTGTTCACCATCAGATAATAGATGACAGCTGTAAATATCAGAGAGATTTTACGCCTTCAAATTCTGATTACTGCTTCTGAATGATCTAGTTTCTCTTCTGGAAATACTCCTTCTGAAGTGTGCTGAAATAAGTCTGAATGATCTTCTGATCCATTACTTCTGATGTACACAGCTTCTGAAGGTTCACTTCTTTGTTCTGCAGCTTCTGATAAGACAAAACTGTATCTGCAGAAATTCTTAGGCTCTCTGTTTCATCAGAAACAAGTTTATCATCAAAACAGATGTTTATTGATTTGTCCACAATCAGTGTTTCAATGTTGTATATTCTGTAGCATTTAGAGCATTCAGAATAATCAAGAGAGAAACATCAGGGCCTTAGAGATAAACATCAAGGACTATTCCGAGACTAATAAGCTTCTTTTCTGAATTCCTACAAACATAGTCTCTTCAACAGATTTAAGAACCAGAACTTGGAAGACAATCTTTCTTCCCTTCAAGTGTTGAGAGCAACTTGAGTCCAGGTGTCATGTCATGTTGAATGTTGTCTTCTTTGTTATCAAGAGAATCTGCAAAAGAAATAATCTTTTTCTTTGGTACCCACATCTTCTTGGGTCCTTTCTTGTTAGATTTTCTCAAGTTCTGATTGAACTTGGGTTTGACATTATAAGCAATAAGAGAAACAGCATGATAATTCTTAATGTGAGATTCATGATATTTCCTAGGTTGTGTCACATGCTTCTTAGTGTGTGTAATGTGAAAACTTTGAGCATGTGAAGTGTGCCTAATATCGTGTGAGTGGCCATACTTGAACTGATCATACAATGGCTTGTATGTAATTTTCATTTCATCAACAGGTTCAAGTTTGTATGGGGTTTCACCCTCAAAACCAATGCCAACTCTTTTGTTTCCAGATACGGCATATATCATAGAAGCTAGCTGACTTCTGCCAATACTTCTAGATAAGAACTTCCTGAAACTTAAATCATATTCTTTCAGAATATGGTTTAGACTGGGAGTGGATTTTTCTGAATCAGAAGGAGATCCAACATTATTGGATAATTTTAAAAGTTTTTCTCTTAATTCAGAATTTTCCAACTCAAGCTTCTTTGTTTCAAATTCAAATTGCTTTTTCAGCTTTTTGTATTTGAGACTAATTTGAGACTTGAGTTCCAGAAGTTCAGTTAGACCGGAAACCAACTCATCTCTAGTAAGTTCAGAAAATACCTCTTCAGAATCTGATTCTGATGTAGATTCTGATCCGTCATCTTCTGCCGCCATCAGCGCACAGTTGGCCTGCTCATCTTCTGAATCATCTTCTGACTCATCCCAGGTTGCCATAAGACCTTTCTTCTTATGAAACTTTTTCTTGGGACTTTCCTTCTGAAGATTTGGACATTCATTCTTGTAGTGTCCAGGCTCATTGCATTCATAGCACATGACCTTCTTCTTGTCAAATCTTCTTTCATCAGAAGATTCTCCACGTTCAAACTTCCTTGAACTTCTGAAGCCTCTGAACTTCCTTTGCTTGGTCTTCCAGAGTTGATTTAGCCTTCTGGAAATCATGGACAGTTCATCTTCTTCTTCAGATTCTGATTCTTCAGGATCTTCTTCTCTGGCCTGAAAAGCGTTAGTGCATTTCTTGATATTTGATTTTAATGCAATAGACTTACCTTTCTTTTGAGGCTCATTTGCGTCCAGCTCAATCTCATGGCTTCTCAAGGCACTGATAAGCTCTTCCAGAGAAACTTCATTCAGATTCTTTGCAATCTTGAATGCAGTCACCATAGGACCCCATCTTCTGGGTAAGCTTCTGATGATCTTCTTCACATGATCAGCCTTGGTGTATCCTTTGTCAAGAACTCTCAATCCAGCAGTAAGAGTTTGAAATCTTGAAAACATCTTTTCAATGTCTTCATCATCCTCCATCTTGAAGGCTTCATACTTCTGGATTAAGGCTAGAGCTTTTGTCTCCTTGACTTGAGCATTTCCTTCATGAGTCATTTTCAAGGATTCATATATGTCATAGGCCGTTTCCCTGTTAGATATCTTCTCATACTCAGCATGAGAGATAGCATTCAGCAAAACAGTTCTACATTTATGATGATTCCTGAAAAGCTTCTTTTGATCATCATTCATTTCTTGCCTTGACAGCTTTACGCCTCTGGCATTCACAGGATGTTTGTAACCATCCATTAGAAGATCCCATAGATCACCATCTAGACCCAGAAAGTAACTTTCCAGTTTATCTTTCCAGTATTCAAAGTTTTCACCATCAAATACCGGCGGTCTAGTATAACCATTGTTACCGTTGTATTGCTCAGCAGAGCCAGATGTAGATGCAGGTGTAGGTGTAGTCCTTTCACTTTCATCAACCATCTTTTAAATGAAGCGTTTTTCTCTTCCTGAATCTTTTCTAAACACGGTTAAGTGCTTGCACCTTAGAACCGGCGCTCTGATGCCAATTGAAGGATAGAAAAACACTTAGAAAGGGGGGGGATTGAATAAGTGTGACTTTAAAACTTGAACGATAAAAATAAATTGCACAATTATTTTTATCCTGGTTCGCTGTTAACGAAGCTACTCCAGTCCACCCCCGCAGAGATGATTTACCTCAACTGAGGATTTAATCCACTAATCGCACGGATTACAATGGTTTTCCACTTAGCCGCAACTAAGTCTTCCAGAGTCTTCTGATCACAACTTGATCACTCCAGGAACAACTGCTTAGTTCACTCCTAAGACTTTTCTAGAGTCTACTGATCAACACGATCACTCTAGGCTTAGTTCACTCCTAAGACTTTCTGCTCAGCCAACTGCCAAGACTTCCTCTAGAGTATTCTGATCAACCTGATCACTCTAGTTACAAACTGCTCAGCCAACTGCCAAGACTTCCTAGAGTATACTGATCACACGATCACTCTAGTTCCTTACAACTTAATGTAATCAATTCAAGAGTTTACAAATGCTTCTTAAAAGCGATAATCACAACTGTGATATTTCTCTTACAGTTTAAGCTTAATCTCACTAAAATATTACAACAGCAATGTAGTGAGCTTTGATGAAGATTCTGAGCTTTGATTGAACAGCGTTTCAGCAAGTTAATTTGAATTGTTTTGGAGCAGAATCGTTAACCTTGCTTCTCATCAGAACTTCATATTTATAGGCGTTGAGAAGATGACCGTTGAATGCATTTAATGCTTTGCGTGTTCCGTACAGCTTTGCATTTAATGTTATACGCTTTTGTCAACTACCTCGAGCCTTGTTCACGCTGTGTCTACTGACGTAGCCTTTAGTAGCTTTAACGTTCCTTTTGTCAGTCAGCGTAGTCTGCCACGTGTACTTCCTTCTGATCTGATGTTTGTGAATACGACGTTTGAATATCATCAGAGTCAAACAGCTTGGTGCATAGCATCTTCTGATCTTCTGATCTTGAAGTGCTTCTGAGCGTGATACCATCTTCTGATCTTCAGTGCTTCTGATCTCATGTTCTTCTGATGCTTCCATAGACCCATGTTCTGATTCTGCTTCGACCATCTTCTGATGTCTTGCCAGACCATGTTCTGATGTTGCATGCTGAACCATTTGAGACACAACTTCTGAGCGCTGAATTATGCGTACTCTTTATATATTTCCTGAAAGGGAAATTGCATTGGATTAGAGTACCATATTATCTTAAGCAAAATTCATATTATTGTTATCATCAAAACTAAGATAATTGATAAGAACAAATCTTGTTCTAACAGCTTCATCAAGGTGTTTGTAGAGGCCATCACTATCTCGGAAAATTCCCATATTCTTGTCACAAATGGAGGATGTTATCATATGTTTCCTACCCATAGGTTTGACCGGTTCTCTCCCGATACGCATGTTGCAAGTTTCCAAAATCTTTGAAATGAGTCGAGC
This sequence comes from Vicia villosa, assembly GCF_029867415.1. Classification (NCBI taxonomy): domain Eukaryota; kingdom Viridiplantae; phylum Streptophyta; class Magnoliopsida; order Fabales; family Fabaceae; genus Vicia; species Vicia villosa. Next base: position 201,739,619 of record NC_081181.1, read on the forward strand.
ATATGGAAGGCCAGATGTGAGTTTCCTTTGATAATCCATATGATAAAGAAAGACATATGCCCAATTTACCTTGAGTCGGTTTTTGATTGCGAACATCAGTTGCATCTCAGTGTCACCAATTTGTGATTGATTGGAACTCTTTGGAACAAGCACGTATGCAAGAAAATAGTGAAGCATACGGTCACTGACAGAAAGTTGTTTGCTTGGTAGGATTATTCTTTGGGATGAACTGTACTGAGCACGACGAGCATAAAATTCTTCCTGTGAGATACGAGCTATACTGAAAAAATAATCCATTTTGGCATAATTTTCAAAAGCCTGAGAACCTGGAACAAAGCCCGGTAAAATTCTTTCACCAGTAGAAGGAACATTCAGAACGGTTCCTAATTCTTCTAATGTCAGCCTAAGAGTAGTGTCATGAACCTTAGATGTCAGGACACAACCAGGTTCAATATGAAAATTAGCATAAAATTCTTTCACTGCGTCCGGGTAAAATGGACCGGAATCAGCTATAAGTTCAGCAAGCCCCTGATATTGAAGAAGTTCTGGAAAATTAAAACTTGGAGGTTTAAAGGTTGAGAGATTACCACATTTTGGTTCAATAAGAGGACGCTGTCGGAACTTTGCAAGCAACCTGCGTTGTTTCAGTGAAGGATCTTTAGGAGCTGGAGGTTCCTCGGAGATTTCAACAACCTTTTCTTTTCCTCTAGCTCTCTTGGAAGATGCCATTGATGAAGCTTTGAAAAGTTAGGGTTTAAGGATGGTATTTTCGGATTTGGGTGTGTTGGTACCAAATAAGTGATTTTGGAGGAAGTGCTTATTTGGGTTTTGTAATATATAGGAGATATATGATAGTGATTTTTTAATGAGATTTTGTTGGTAAATGGAAGGATTTAATTGGGTGGTCAAAGATAAGAATGAATTTTAAGAAGAATGAATGGAGGTAGGTGGATACAATGAATCATTTGACCAAAATAAACACAAAACATATAGTATAAATAAAGCATTAAAAATATAAAGAATTAAAAGTCTGAACAGTGTAACCGGTTACGTATAGGGGCGTAACCGGTTACGCATACGAAACAAAGACACACAGAAAAGCTGGAAGGCCAAAACACGAAACCGTAACCGGTTACGTATATAACCGTAACCGGTTACACTGAGTGAAAAATCAAAAAAATATTTAAAGGAAGGTACATAAATCAAATATTATTTAGATATATTTCCAATATTGAAAGGAATAATAAAAAATGAACTATTTAAAGTAGAAGAAATGGATAGCATGCACCTTAAATGATGAACTTGATTTGAGGATGAGTTGTTTTTAGTTTGTCATATATCATATTCATCCAAAATACCGAGTTCTCTTCGAATTTTGAAGAACGGTTCTTTGGCCAGCGGCTTTGTAAAAATATCTGCTAGTTGGTTGTGTGTGTCAACAAAAGTTACTTCGACATCTCCTTGAAGAACATGGTCTCGGAGAAAATGATGTCGAATGTCTATGTGTTTGGTTCTTGAGTGCATGACCGGATTTTTTGTGATATTAATTGCACTTGTGTTATCGCATCGAAGAGGAATGCATCCGAGATCAAGTCCGTAGTCACGAAGTTGTTGCTTAAGCCAAAGAATTTATGCACAACAACTACCCGCTGCTATGTATTCTGCTTCGGCCGTGCTAAGAGCAACACATGCTTGCTTTTTACAAGCCCATGATACTAATGCATTTCCAAGAATGTGACAAGTGCCACTTGTGCTTTTACGATCAGTTTTACATCCTGCATAATCCGCGTCAGAATAACCAATTAAATTGCAAACACTACCTTTAGGATACCATAAGCCAACATTGGTTGTTCCTTTGAGATACTTCATGATCCTTTTAACCGCCATAAGATGTGATTCCTTTGGATTTGCTTGGAAGCGAGCACAAAGACAAACACTAAACATTATGTCAGGACGGCTTGCCGTCAAATACAATAAAGAACCAATCATACCTCGATACTTGGTAATATCAATTGGAGTACCGGATTCATCTTGATCAACATATGTACCGGAGCCCATTGGAGTATTCATTGCTTTACAATTGTCCATATCAAACTTCTTCAATAGTTCTTTACAATATTTGGATTGATTGATAAAGATTCCATCTTTGAGTTGCTTAATTTGTAGTCCAAGAAAGTAGTTCATCTTTCCCATCATAGACATCTCGAATTCTCCTTGCATCATCAATGAGAATTCCTCACACATTTCTTTGTTAGTCGATCCAAAAATGATATCATCAACATAGACTTGAACCAATAAAGTGTTACTCTTGATTTTCTTAATGAACAAAGTTTTATCAACCTTACCCTTTTCGAAACCCTTTTCACACAAAAAATTGCTAAGTCTATCATACCATGCTCTAGGTGCTTGCTTTAATCCATAAAGAGCCTTTCTCAACTTAAAGACATGTGAAGGATTCTTGAAGTCTTCAAATCCGGGGGGTTGTTTGACATAGACTTCTTCATTGATGTAGCCATTCAAGAATGCGCTCTTGACGTCCATTTGATAAAGCTGAAAATTTAATGAACATGCATAAGCAAGTAAAAGACGAATAGCTTCTAACCTTGCAACCGGAGCAAATGTTTTTTCAAAGTCGATTCCTTCTTCTTGATTATAACCTTGGGCCACCAATCTTGTTTTGTTTCGAACAATTATACCATTCTCATCAAGTTTGTTCTTAAACACCCATCGAGTACCTATGATGTGTTTATTACTTGGTCTAGGCACAAGTTCCCAAACTTGATTTCTCTCGAATTGATTTAATTCTTCTTGCATTGCATTTATCCATTGATCGTCTCCTAAGGCTTCATCAACTTTGGAAGGTTCAATTTGAGAAACAAAAGCCATGTGTAAGCAAGCATCTTTGAGATTTAATCTTGTTGCAACTCCTTGACTAATATCACCAATAACTTTATCAATAGGATGATCTCTATGAGTTCTCCATTCTTTTGGTAGATCATTGGTGTTTGATTCTTGTTGTACACTTTCTTGTTGAACACTTTCTTGTTGAACTTCCGGTGCCTTCACAATTGTATCATTTGAAAGTTCTTTCGGTGCCTTCATAATTGTATCATTTGAAGGTTCTTCCGAGGGTAAATCTAAAGGATCATCATCATCACAAACAACTATTTCCTCTTTGGAGGTGTTAGTCTCATCAAAAGATACATGCATGGATTCTTCAATAGTTAAAGTTCTTTTATTATAAATTCTATATGCTTTACTAGAAAGAGAATAACCAAGAAATATACCTTCGTCGGATTTCTCATCAAACTTACCAAGATTGTCTTTGTCATTGTTGAGAACAAAGCACTTGCATCCAAAAATGTGAAAGTGAGCAATGTTTGGCTTTCTTCCTTTGAAGAGTTCATATGGAGTCTTCTTTAAGATAGGTCTAATGATTACTCGATTTCCAACATAACATGCCGTACTAACCGCATCCGCCCAAAAATATTTAGGAAGATTTGCATCACTAAGCATTGTTCTTGCAAGTTCCACTAGAAACCTATTTTTCCTTTCAACTACTCCATTTTGTTGTGGAGTTCTTGGTGCTGAAAAATTATGCGAGATACCATGTTCTTCACAAAATTCTTCAAATGATGCATTTTGAAACTCTCCACCATGATCACTTCTTATGGATACAATCTTTAATGATTTTTCATTTTGGATTTGTTTTGCATACTTCTTAAAGGCTCTAAAAGCATCACTTTTCTGCACAAGAAACAAAGTCCAAGAATATCTAGAATAATCATCAACAATAACTAAAGCGTATACATTACCTCCGAAGCTTCTTGTCCTTGATGGACCAAATAGATCCATATGCAACAATTGAAGTGGTCTTGTTGTAGTCACCACATTCTTTGGTTTGAAAGATGATTTGGTTTGCTTTCCCTTTTGACATGCATCACATAGTTTATCTTTGACAAACTTTATCTTAGGTAAGCCAATAACAAGATCATGTTTGGTTAACTTATTTAAATGATCCATATGAATATGGGCTGCTCTTTTATGCCATAACCATGATTCATTATTGTTTACCAAAAGACATTTTACTTTCAAAGATAAATCATTTAAAGAAATCATAAAAATGTTATTAATTCTTGTACCTTTGAGTTTTACCTCATTGGTGACTTCATCGATGATCAAGCATTCTTCCTTAGTGAATTTAATCTTGAAGCCTTTGTCACAAAGTTGGCTAATGCTTAGAAGATTATGCTTTAGTCCTTCAACATAAAGAACATCTTCAATGGATGTGAAAGGTGGTGCACCAACTTTGCCTTTGCCAAGAATTCTTCCCTTATTGTTGTCTCCATAAGTGACAAAACCCTTGGCCTTTAACCTTAGATCTGAAAATTGGTTTAGGTCTCTCGTCATATGCTTTGAACAACCACTATCTAGATACCATAGGTTTGAAGTGGTCTTCAAGCAAGCCTGCAAAACAAATTAAGTTTTGTTAGGTACCCAAGTGGCTTTGGGTCCATCATAGTTAGTTCCTTTCTTCACCCATACATAATGTCCACTAGGTACACTAAAGTTTCTTACATAACAAGCATTGGGTGTGTGACCAATAATACCACAATAAAAACAAGTAGGTTCAAAGTTACTTCTATATCTAGGAGGATAAGTTTTCTTCTTAACAAAGTTCTTCCTTTTAGGATAATGTTGAACTACTTTAGGCTTGTTCACTTTCTCTTGAATTGGTTGGTCACTAGCCTTGATAAATATAGTTTTATTGGAACTTGGTTGATCAAATTTTGAAAAGCCAAGTCCACTTTTATCATTTGAGTATCTTTGTGTTCTAAGAACATTTTCCAATCCAATTTGTCCCTTTTCATATCTTTCTAGAACTCTTTTTAATTGAACAATTTGGAAGGAAAGTAATTCACAATTCTTGCATGCAACATTCTCTTCTTGAACACTAATCATTTTTTCTTTGTCATCTTTATGTTCTTCTTCAATTATCTTAACCTTCTCTTCTAAAGATGATATTATCTTCTTTTGAGATGAGATAGTTTTATAGAGAATTTTACACTCATTTAACAATTCATTTATTGCACCTTGTGCACCATTATTAAAAAGAGAATCATCGTAACTAACCTCGCCTTCTTCATCATCGGAGTGGTGTGATGCCATCAATGCTAGATTTGCACTTTCGTCACTATCCGAGTCCGATGAAGAACTTACTTCACTATCTTCCCATGCTATGTAGGCCCTTTTCTTTTTGAATTCCTTCTTGCCTTTGAATCCATTCTTCTTAGAAAGTTTTGGACACTCCGGCTTTATGTGTCCTTGTTTCCCACATTCATAGCATGTTAATTCTTGTGATGAAGTGGATGCTTCTTTATCCTTATGCTTTGAGAATTTCTTCCTTTTGACAAAGTTAGCATTATCAATATTATTTTTATTACCAAAAAATTTGCCTAACCTTTTTACAAGAAGCATGAAGTTTTCATCTTCATCTGATGTATCTTTCATTTTGCTTTCCTTTGAATCTGCCTTTAATGCAATGCCTTTGGATTTCTTCTCTAAGTTCTCATGCTTTTCCAATCTTCCAAGTTCCGTCTCATATTCTTGAAGTTTTCCAAATAGTGTTGCGGAAGTAAGTTTTGATAAATTCTTCTTTTCGGATATCGCCGTCACTTTTGGTTGCCACTCCCTTGTCAAAGATCTGAGCACTTTAAGATTAAGTTCTTCGGTAGTAAGAGTCTTACCAAGTGCCTTCAAGTGATTTGTCAAATGTACGAATCATTTTTGCAAATCGAGAATAGTTTCTCCGGGCTTCATTCTAAACAGTTCGTACTCTTGGCTTAAAGTATTCAATCTTGATCTTTTAACTTCAGCGGTACCTTCATGAGTTTCTACAAGAGTATCCCAAATTTCTTTTGATGTTGTACATGTTGATACTCGGAAGAATTCATCCATACTAAGAGCACCATGAAGAAGATTGACCGCCTTTTTGTCAGCAAGAACCCTTTTTCTATCATTATCATCCCATGACGCTTTAGGTTTCTCCGATCCAACACCATTAACGACCGTTGTAGGAACATGAAGACCTTGTAGGACAGCCTCCCAAACTTCTTCTCCTTGTGCTTCTAGATGAGCCTTCATTTGGATTTTCCAAAAGTCAAAATATTCACCACAAAACAATGGAGGCTTGTTGTTAGAACCACCATCTTTGAAAACCGGTCTTTGATTTGCGGAAGCCATTCTGGATCTTTAGGAACAAGTTACCTATAACTTGCTCTGATGCCAAATGTAAGTATCAGATATGCCTAAGAGGGGGGTGAATTAGGTACTTTATATCTTTTTCGGTTTTATGGTGTAAAGTGATTATTTTTCTGGTTTATGGTAATGTTACTAAAAGAAGTAAAGTGCAGAAAAATAAATGACACAAGGATATATCCTGGTTCCCCTCACAAACCGAGAGTACTCCAGTCCCCTTACGCAGTAAGAGATTTCAATATAGTTGGTATCTTGTACAAGCCTAACCAAACACCAAGAACAATCCTCTTGGACCAAGAACAATCCTCTTGGATTTTTCACTAAGACCACTTATGAGAACAATCCTCTCAAAGTGTCTAACTTGTTTCTAACAATCCTGGATAACAAGAATACAACAAGTATTTGATTTTGTATAAGAGTTTGAATAGTAGAACAATGTATCAATCTCTTGATTGATCTTCCCTTTCAAGCAATTATCAATGATAGTATAGTGCTCAATGTTTATGATCAATGATATGAATTTTTTCTGGACATGTATGGAACACTAATGCAGAAAAAATATCAATGTGAAAGTTTGAATATTAAAGAGCACTTGAAATTTGAGAGAATAAATGTGTATAATTGCAAAGTGAAAGAGGTGAATATGATATCTGAAAATGAGAGTATATATAGTGCCTTAACACCTTTAAGAAAGGGTAAGATTATGTGAAAAGATGCAATGTTTGAGTGAACTAAAATCTGATTCGTATGCACTGAAAAAGAATGAACAAATGCTACTGTTTCAGCCGTAACGGGTTACGAGAATGGCCGTAACCGGTTACGCTGTACCGTTATAAAGAGAATATTTGAAAATGCGTTTTCGTAACCGGTTACACCAAGAACCGTAACCGGTTACGCTGGAAAGAAAAAGAAAACCAGTAGCAAAAGGAAGTCTGGCTGCGTGACCGTAATCGGTTACGCCTATAACCGTAACCGGTTACACTGAAAGAAGATATAAAAAATTTGTTTCTTAAGACTTCTAAAATGTCAACATTTTCTAGAAAAAGACCTTAGTGATTTTATGCAATATTGTATGTATTTTGAGCACTATTTTATCAAGATAATAACATGTTTATACCTTAACTCCAAAAGTCTTCAAAAGTTGTTTTAACAATCTTGATGCTATATTGAGACTTGGATTGAATGCTCTTTGAATCTTTTTCTCATCCTTTCTTGATAGTTAGATATCCATGTTGTCTTCATCAAAACCATTTGATTGAGAGGCTTGTGTTTACATAAATCTGACTCAGCAACTACATATCAATTTTAAATGAAAATTATAATAAAGCAAATTAAAACAAAAGTAATGAAGAGCTCAATGCAAAGCAGGTAGTTACACACAAAAGTACAAACTAGTGAACCCAACGTGAAACCCGAAACCAAATTGCAAAAGACTATATGTACAAATAAACAAGCATTCTAAATGCAATAGAGATGAGTTTGAATAATCAAACTCCTCTTTTAAGTAATGGTGAATATATATAGACTGCCAACACTGACAATAGACATACCAATAGTCCCATGAATTAAAAATCTTAGAAATTTAATAGTCCTTTTTTTTGGGTCGGTTATGTTGATGCTGACTGGACACTCTGAGGAAATAGTATTATTTTTATAACCTTCCTGGTGCACGAGACTTCTTTGTATGACGATGACAAAGATCTCAATTGCAAGTGCACTCAACAGTTCTCTACAATTCACTTCTAATTAATAGTGAGTTTGTTGTGTCATTTCAACTATATATAAGTAAGGCACAAAATTCATATAACAAGTTTCAAACATAATTTCATTTCCCTCTTCTCCCTCACATACTGACTTAAGCGTTAAAGTGCTAACCTTGCAGACCATCCCCCTCTCCACCGCATTTGAAGCTTTGATCCACCATCACCACTATTTCTCAATACATTTTTAGTTCCCGACGAAATAGTGGCGTCGTCTGTGGGAATTGTCTTATGATTTCTATGATTTTCACAATTTCACATTTCTTTTCCGATTTGTCAATTCATAACCTCCTAAAATCATCAAACTATGAGCATTAGAATTGAACATGAACATCTATCGCATTCGATCCCATCAAGCATAATCTCGATTTCAATTCCTCGAAATTCTAAATCTTTAAATCATACAACTCTTATTGATGCCTGGTTTCAAAGTTACTCGATCTGCCACCGCGCGAGAAGTTGTCGATGTTGCTCTAGCAACAATCAATCAACCGTATCTACCTCCTCTACAAGGCATATTATATCTTGGAATGGCGATTCCATTGCATCCATGTTTGATATGGGCTCCTTAGATAGTCGGGTCTGTTCGAGTTCCTCCTATCCAACCTTTTGTTCCGCCTTTAATCTTGCTACTGGAAGCATTGTTTGGCCTTTAGGTGTTACAAGCAAACCTCATTTTAAAAGGCACAAACAAATTTTTAAATAGTACGTACAACCTCGTTTGACAGCAAAATTCACACGCATTCGAAGAAAGGATCCAATGCCTCGAAGAGAGCATTCACAATGCTCCTCCTTATGTAAACATTGTTCAAGTGTTTGTATCAAGAAGGACTCACATTGTCGTCCCGGAGCCAATCGAGACGAAGAAAGATGAAATTTCTAAATTGAGAGATCAGCACAGGAGTAGGAAGCAGCAAGCTCCTCCCTAAAGTCTCGGGAGAGACGGAGGAAGCCTAGCTCCTTCCCCCACTCAAGCAGAAAATCGACTAGGAAAGGTACAATCGAAGCATCCATTGTCTTTCAGTATTTTGGAAAGCAAAGTACTAAAATCCATGGAGAAGCCGCCTAAGTTGGGCGAATATGATGTAAAGGGAGACCCCGACGAGTACGTCGAACTCATCAATAAGCGGCCAAACTACTTCAGCACTGACGAAGCGTCTAAATGTAAGTTATTTTCCTTGACCTTCAGTGGTGGATATATGAGAATGGCCTCCTAAGGTATCATCTTTTCAAGTCGAAGATATGGAGGAATAAAGTGAAGACCATCTAAGAGATGGTGACCATGGTTGAGTCTTACATGATCTTAGAAGAAAAGTTGAACATACGCTTAAAACATCCCGCTTCAGTTGAGGCTTTCTCTAATTTCTCGGCCAGGAAGGAGTCCCATCAGCGTCGAAACGAGTTTGGCTGGGGTATCGAAAGGTGGTATAACAAGTACATTCCTCTGGTTAATTTTTGGGAGAAGATTTACCAGGACTACGCCAACACCGAATTTCAGAAGGGAAGAGTTTGACATTTTGCCCCGTTAAGGAAACATCTCGCACTGATAAAGAGAAATATTACCTATTTCACAAGAGTCACAACTACACCATCGATTATTTCATTCCGATGAATGATGTTATCGAGGGGATAATTAAGGGGGTTCAATTGAACGAATACGTCAAAGGGGAGAAGATGGAGGAATCATATAAAGGCAAATCTCCCTCAAAAAGTGCAGATGTTGGGACCAGGAGCGATAGCAAGGAGGCTAGCAAAGGAAAATTCATGTACACCACCCCTAACAATAGAGGAGCGCCCTGGTGAAATATCCCCTCCAAGGGGACCATGGAGAGGAAAATCATTGAGATGTTACGCATCCACAAAAAGGATGTAGGTACGTCAATAAAGATTTCTGACTTACCCATGTTAGGGTTGAGGGACTCGGAGAAGGTTGAAGGTGTCCTCAATGAAATTTCCCCTGGTAATCACAAATATAGTTGAGTGGTTTGACGTCTCCCAAATCCTCATTAATGGTGATAGCTCCTGCGATATTATGTACTTTGAGTTGTTCAAGAATATGGGCCTTAACCGATGAAAATTATGGTCGTATGAAGGCTCTGACCTCTAAGTGTTCAATGGAACAACCACTCGTCCTTGGGACTATGGGAAGTTGATGGTCTTCGCAGGCAATGGGAAGGACATATAGACGATCAATTCACAATTATTCATTGTTTATTGCATGAGTTCTTATAATTGTATCCTAATGTGACATTTTGAATCCATGTAGGACATTGTAGCCTTGCCAGTGCACTTTAAGCTCAAATATCACAATCTTAAGGGAGAACCGGCCACCATCAACGCCAACCTCGAGGGCTCTAAATTAATTCTATCAAACCCTTCAAAAATATCAAAGATAAGGTGCGACCATGGAGATCAATGTAGTATCCCTCATTAAAAATCTTGGCAGAATGGACATTCGTCCTCCAAGAATTGGCTAGGCTGGCCAGGCAACGAAAGCAAGAAGAATAGGTGATGTCCCATTTATATTAAATGTTATGATTATATCACCACAATCCTTATGTACAAGGATATTTTGCGACTATAAATGAAATATTTCATTTTCTAAAATATTTGTTTCTTTGTAGTTTTGCATAGTAATTATAAACTCAGGGTATGGCTGATATGATCGAGGCCCGACACAAAGAAAACCATGGGTGTTGTAGGAGACGCTTTATACGTATGACTAAAATAATCAATCCCCCATATCTCAAAGCAAGCACAAAGAAAATCAGGGGTGTTGTCACAGACATTTTATTCGTCTAACTACTGTAATCAAATCACTGCCATGCTTCTAGAGACGCTTTATATGTCTGACTATAATAATCAAATTCCACCTAAAGTCAATGGTGCTATCGTAGATGTTTTAAATGTCGTGCTACAATAATTAATTCCCCAAGATAATAACGACCCATCCCTTGTAAATGTCGCGATGTGTCAGCCACATGTTTATCCCTGACCAGTTTTTCATTTAGCGGGAGAATGGAAACTGATCCTTGGACGGGAATCACCCAGTGACGTCTAATTAACTTCGAGTGATTACCTCTTAAATTCGCACAAGATTTAGAGCTTTGCACTCAAGATCCCACAAATACGCCTTAAAAGGTTTAAAAAAAGTATTTCATTCCAAAAAAGATAGTATATACACTTATATGCTTTCATTACAAGGTACTCTGCATGAACTATAAAAATAAAAATAAAAGAGAGAGAAGTGGTCAGTAGGATGACTTCCGCAGAGAAACAATCTCTTCATCCTAGAGTATTTAATTTATAACGCCCCGAATTTAATTAATTATTTAATTAAATTAATCAAAGATCTATTCGTTGGAATTAGTCGAAGTCGGGATTTATCGATATTATTCTAAAGGCGTAATTGGATTAATATGTTGATTTGAGCAGTTAAGTTTATGGTCGAATTTATTAGTCGGATTAGTCAGAGAAATACAAATCGCGAGTTGTATTATTTAAGTTATGGATCAATTGTAGTTGTGGAATATTATTGGGAATAATATTCGTTTATGTTATGTGACTATTTAATTACTTATAGTGTGTTTTGTGATTTATTTGATATCATATAATGAAGTTAGTAGTATTGGGCCTAAGTTAGTGTTAGTAAGTGAGAAGTGCTAATTAGAGTCCATTAGTAATTATATTATTTGGTGTTTTTAATAATTACTTATTTATTTAGTTATTATGTGATATAATAATTATTTAAGTATTTAATTATGTGTGTGTTTGTGTTATTTGGCTTAATTGAGTAATTAGAGAGATATTATGAATTGGGCCTAAGTGGTAGAAATATGACACAATAGATGGATTATGGGTTAAGCCCATTAGTGAGATAGTAAGAGTTAGGGTTTTAGAGTTTAGTCTCATAACTCATTTTGGGGAAAAGAGGTAAAGAAGAAAGGAGAAGAGAAAGAGAATAGGGAAGTAGATTCTTGAAGAGGGTGGACTAGAGATTCAAGGTAAGGGTTAGAATCCAAATTATTATAGGTTTATATGATTAGGTAATGTTGTGTGTATGTTTTGTGTATACTCTCTATTCTTTCAAGTTCATGAATTGGAGAATGTTAGGGTTTGGTAGATTTTATAGGATTTTGTGAATCAAAGCATGTTTGATGATGTTTGTATGTGAACCCATGGTTAGAAACATGTTTAGAAATCTCATATGTGTGCTAAATTGCTTTCAATTGATGGATAAATTGTATGAGGGTTAGTGGTTTTTGTATGAGGTGAATGGGGAAGGAAAATGGTGATTTTTGGGTTTTTACGCAGCACGAGTCGACCTATACAGAAGGCAGGGTCGGCCAGAGCAAACCCGAGGGGGACAGAAACCTCCATGCGTCGACCTGAGGATTCAATTTTTGACAGATTTTTGTAAAGGCCATAACTTTAGTTTCCGGATTCCGATTGATGCATTGTTCGAAGCGTTTGGAAAGCTAACGCAATGAACTATACCATGATGCAATAAAATGATTCATAAGATATATTCTCCTATTATTTTTATTGGGATTAAGTGATGAACTATGTAGTGTTAATATATGAAGCATGCTCTTTGCTATGAATTGACATAACCATGTTGTGGTATAACTTGATGTATGTTTTTCTTATGACGATACAATGCTATTGAGATGATGATACATACTTTCCTTATGATGAGATAATGATGTATCGTGATGAAATAATAAATAAATATGCTTTTAATTAAGAAGTTGAACTAATCATGTTATGTCGTTACTTGAATTGTGTAATGTGATGTTTGTTGTTAATATGATGAATTTGTTGTTAACATGATGAATTTGTTAATGTTTGTTGTTAACATGATGAATTTGTTGTTGTCGTCGTTAATATGATGAATTTGTTGTTGTTGTTAATATGATGAATTTATTGTCGTTGTTGCTAGTATGTGGAAATTGCTGTTGTTGTCGTAGACCCTATGGTCAATGTTGATAAGTTGTATTGTGATTGTTGTTGTGAAGTGAAATAATGTTGTATGATGATACGACATAGTGACGTGATTGAGGAGTGATGAATTACTATAATAGCAATGATATGGTTATTGCCATAGAACCTTGGCATTGAGTTGATGTGGTTTAGACTAGACGATGTTATGACGTATTGTTTATGTTGTATTTGTGAATGTGCATCATTTGAGTCGCATCCATTGCATAGCCTGAAAATTATGGCAAACACGACGGCCTGAAAATTATGGCAAACACGACGGCCTGAAAATGTCAAATGTTTGAGACGGCCCAAGTGGCAAATGTTTGATACTGGAATTTTACTCCAAATGGTACCACATGCATTTGCATAATATTGAGTCGTATATTAAGTTGCATTTTGAGTTGTTGTGATTATGAAGTGAATGTTATACTGTGTTGATGAAATAGTTGTGAAGTTGAATTCGTTATTATGAATGGTTGATGAGTTATGGATGTGATATATGTGATTAAAACATATGTGATGTTTTGTGAATTGAAATAGAGATGAATGTGTGCAGTTGGTGAAATATGTTCATACTTGTGATATGTCGGTGAATTGTGTACATGTCTATATATTTGGAAAAACGTGTATACGTGAATGCAGGGCTGGTCCCGACATTTTAGAGGCTCAGGACAAATAAATAAATAGACCCCTAACAAAATACAGACGTTTTACTATTCTCCAAAATGAAGAAGAATCTCGGAGACAAGATCAAAAATATGAAGTCTTGATTGTTTCTAACAATAAAAAAAATTCAATGCAGATAAGTAGCCATCTACAAATCATTAAAGAATTCAAAATCGAAATATGAATAACTGAATTAAGAATGATAATCTTTTAAGTGTCTTAATTGCTCAAATTTGGAGACAACATCACCATCTCAACAAAAATGAAAGCGACGTTTTCTCTTGCTTTAATTATGAAAAACCAAGTCATATAGCTAAAAAATGTAGGAGTATGCGTAAACCATGTTCTGATCATAATACGCAAGTTTACCTGATACGTTAGAAGTATATTTTTATATAAGAAAATTAATAAATCAAAGCACAAAATTTGATTTCATCATAAAAATGTGATAATAAATGAGTTAATTGTATAACAAATTTTTAAATATTTAATTATAACATATAAATAGTCTCTAAAATTTATACTAAAACAAATTAAAATAAAATTATAAGGATTACAATAAATAATCATCAAGCATAAAATTTAATTTAAAATCTTATTATAAATTTTAATTAATTATTTACAAATTATTTTATAATTAAAATTTGAAAGATGATAATTGTAATAGAAATTTGAGTAAAAGAAAGTTTTTGCCTCGTTAAGACAAAAACAAAATTTAAAATTTTATTATAAATTTTAATTAATTATATACAAATTATTGTATAATTAAAATTTGAAAGATGTTAATTGTCATAGAAATTTGAGAAAAAAAAGCTTTTGCCTCGCTAAGACGAAAACAGAATATTTAAAGTTATTTATCAGTAAACAGTTGCTGTAAAAAATAATAACTAAAAATTCAGAACCCACAAGGACTCGAACCAAGAACACAAAGCTGCATAAGCACAACCCAAACCACTGAGCTACAAACATCCAGTTGTAGCACTATTTCGCTAATAAATATATTAATTATTATTTCAGTCTATAATTTCTTGGCTACACCTCCCTAAATTGAGGCCCCTATTTATTTGAGGCCCTGGGTTGTGGGCCTGCTTGCCCTGGCCTAGGGCCGGCCCAGCGTGAATGTGTGAAGATAACTTGTATATTTGGAATATGATTATGTTGTATACAATTGTTACTTGTTGAATCTTGTTGGGAAGCATATGTACTTAGAATCTATAAATTGGTGAAATACGATTACATACATTGTTTAGTAATCATGGTTGGTTATTTGGAATTGAATGAGCTTCGTCGAATGAGCTAAACAAACGAATCTTGATAAATTGTGTATGAATGCATGTTTATGTGAAGAGTGATGAATTCTTGAAATGTATTCTTGTTGTGTTTTACATTTTCCATATTATGTTTATTTATAATGATTTGAATTCTCACCCTTCTGCTGATATTTCCCCTACCATGAGAAATGGGCAGGTACTCAAGAATAGTTGTGGATGTTCGAAGTAATTTTATGAAGTATTTATGTTGCTCTATGACAAGTCAAGAGGGTCTGGCTCTGATACGTAGCACTCGGGGGAATAGTCGTTATTATTTAAGTTGTTTTATTCTAAGTTGACATTTATTTAAAGTTGAATGAAAGATGTTTCTAAGTTGATTCTAATTTATAAGTTGAAGTTGGAAGTTATTGAATAACGTGGTGTTTTCCGAATGTTATGTATCCATGTTAAAAGAATTACAAGTTGTTTGTGGTTTTAAGTTGAAATGTGACATCCCATTGTATGTTGAAAGTTTTTAAATTACTCTGATTTTCGCTTATAATTTACAGGGTAGATTCGGGGTGTTACATTTTGTAACGCCCCAAACTGCTTTCGGGATGATCGACTGACCCCACAAACCAACACGGGTCTTTTCAGCATGATTTGTCCTCACTCACACACTTTCCGGGAAACTTCCCAGAAGGTCACCCATCCCCGAATACAACTCGATCACGACATCTCATGACAATATTCTCATCAATCCAAAAATCACCACCTTTTCCTTGATTAATCAATGTCATAATGTCAACTAATTTCAAATTCAATTTCTGACCTTCTCGAATTTCATCAAGTATACCACAAGTAAGCTTCAACATACCGAGCTTAACGCACGAAGTAGTCGCTTCACAAACCAAACTCAAATCTCGAAATTGTTCCAACAATTCCATCTCTCGCATCATCAACATAGACATATACAACGATTTCCTACTCTATGCATCGGCTACAACATTCGCCTTTCCAGGACGGTAGTTGAAATCAAAATCATAATCTTTCAAGAATTATAACCATCTTCTTTGCCTCATATTCAACTCTTTCTGATCAAACAGATACTTCAAACCCTTGTGATCAATATACACATCAAATCTCGTTCCAAACAAATAATGCCTCAAAAGTTTCAAAACAAATACACCGGAGGCCAACTCTAAATCATGCGTCGGATAATTCCTCTCATGAACTTTAAGTTGCCTTGAAGCATAAGTTACCACTGCTCCTATTTTGATTTTGTCGGATTCGTTGGAACCGTTTGTTGTGTATTGTGATGCTTCTTTGTTGGGTTTGGGAGGTGTTTTGATGCAAAAAGGGAGGTGAAAATGCTCTACTTGAAGTGGTCGGTAGGATGACTTCCGCAGAGAAACAGTTTGTTCATCCTTGAGTATTTAATTCGCCCTTACGTGCTCCCTCAAGACAACTAGAGGGAGATGAAAATGCTCAACTTGCCGCAAAGCATTCTCAAAGAACTACAAAACTGCCTCAAGGGTAGAACTCGTACAATCGAACAAATGCTGAGTCATAAAATCCTTTTGAAGGCGCAAGGACTTTAATTCCCCCTGAACAGACAATAAACTACCACAAATAGATGTTAGAGTCTAGTTCTTCTTCGCCACGGTGATTCGTTGTCGCACCCGGGTCAAAAGTGAGTTTATAAGGGTCGTATATGGAAACGACACTTAAGTCGTGTCGCAAAGACTCCTGAATTACTTTAACCAACCAAATGGAACAAATGGGGTTTAAGGTTTCGATTATGATTAATAGAATTTGATTACGAATAAGAATAATGAGCTAAGATACTAATTCGGGTTCCGACTTATCATTGGTTGTTATAACTCCAATTCCCTAAGCTGGTTTGATCCCTATTCGATTACAATATCAATTGAACAGGTGCAATTGATACAGTGTGGTTTGCACTCCTATTTTCCGAAGTAAGCAAACGACTAAAGATTACGTGAATAACGAAAAAGCTACGTTAAACGCGATTATGGTTAAGGAACGTAAATCAATTGAATTAAATCAACATATTCTATGAAATTTGAATTAAGCATGCAATAAACACATTATAATATTGAAAGGCATCGAAATTTAATAGAAAAATTATAATAACCTCAAAGTATGGTGGAATCCGAAATTAATAGATCAACTTTTGAAAATTAGCTCTCCATAGAAACTGTAGTCATATTTTCTAATGTCGTGGAAACTTTGAGTACCTAGGAATAGCCGAATAGCACTACCTTTTAACTTAAGTAATACAAGAAAATCATATTAATATAGCGACCCCCGAGAAACTCAAAACCGGCCCAAAGCTAATTACTTTCTTAAGTCTTGAATGTAAACGCATTATTTGACTCCTTTTCACTCTGAATTAGATTCTGACTTAAACATGAAATTTGTAGCTTTTTCTCTCAACTTTCCAACGCATATTAAAATGCGTCAAACGACATTTCAAAGCTCAAGCTATGATTTGCACAGTGAGATAGTGTCAAATTGCTTTTTATTCAATGAATAAGTAACGAAAAATAAAATAAAAGCGGAATCAAACTAAACTTAGAAAATATACTAAAAGCAATAAAAAATAATAATAAATAATACAAAATATTATAGAATTGTCGTAGTACAATAGTGAAAGATTGTGCGTTCAAATGCACTGATCAAATTTCCCCATACTTAAACTTTTACATTTCAAGCAAAACTATAAAATCAAAATTCAGAACAGAGTAAAAACAGAACTTGCAATTTCAAAGACTTTCAGGATCACAAAGGTGTAAGCAAAATATTCTCATTCTAAGCTTCAAGGAATATGGTGTTAGTGAGTAACTTTTTGTGACAATAAAAATGGATAAAATGACAGTTGACCAAGAAGTACATCATAAGTAATAGTATAGATACCAAAAAGTACATCATAAGTAGTAGTAGATAAAAGGACAATGGTCAATAGCCGAAGCTGAAGTAACAAACACGTGTCTTGTCAAGCATAGATACGGGTTTGGAGGGCAACAAATTTTGGTAGATCCCTATGGGTGTTCATGGGTGTGGGTCGACCCACGAATCTGTTAACCCAAACCGAACCAACCCATAAATTACCCGAACCCGTTCATTTACGGGTATACCCAACCCGCAACAATCCAAATAGTTTTGGTTCAGATATCAAATTTGAGTTTTGCAACCCGTGGACCCAACCCATTGATGTTACATTAGTAATTTCTTATTTTTTTAATTATTATTTTAAATAAAAATATAAAATTATTATCTCGGTAGTCACCATAATTTTTCCAAAAAAACTTTATTCTCCACCAATAATACTACTAAATAAATGAGTTTATGTAATTCTAAGACTAAATGTTGTTTCTTATTTTCTTTTGTATCATTTTCAACTTACGTATTTTATAAAAATAATGTGTCTTGTGAAATTTTATACTATTATCTAGTGTTATGTCATGTTGATAAATATTATTTGATATTATATGATGTGCTTCATCCATTTTGTGTGTTAGAAATGAGTATAAATGTATTAAACTATGTTACAATATTTTTAAATTGAAAAAATATATTACTTTTTTGATTTGAAACACAAACCACGAATCCAACCCAACCCAACTCATAAATAAACTGGTCGGTTTGGGTTGATTTTGATAATAAAATTGTGGGTTTGACGGCGAACCCAACCCGTTAAAGTTTGAACGGGTTGGCAGGGCCGTCTTTTAGGGCGTGCAAGACAGGCTACCGCACAGGGCCTCAAATTTTTTACGATTAAATCCTAACTAAATAGGGCCTTATAAATCTTTGCCACTATTAAAATGGAGGTAAATAGGCCTCTAATTGTTTTGTCATGGTTGAAACATAACTAATCTACACAGGGTCTCTAAAAAATTGAGACGGCCTTGCAGGTTGGGTAATAGGTTAGGCCAAACCCAGTCCAACCCAACCCATGTACACCCCTATCGATCCCGACTGAACACTCTAAGAAAATAGTATGGCTTCTAGAATCTTCCTGATGAACAAGAGTTCTTCCCATGGAGATAACAAAGATCTCGACGGCAAGTGCCTCTACGGATCTCCGCAATTCACTAATAACTAATAATGAGTTTTTTTTATTTCCTCTCTACTAAAAGATGACGCCAAATTGAGGTAACAAGTTTCAAACACAATTTTATTTCCCTATTCTCCCTCAAATACTGACTTGAGCGTTAGAGTGCTAACCTTGCAGACCATCCTCCTCTCTACCGCATTTGAAGCCTTAATTTGTCACCACCATCGTTTCTCAGTCCATTTCTGATTTTAGAACATAACACCTTTCAAGCCTAACCAACCTAGACTACAACGAGCAAGTTATAAGAAACAAAACAACACATCAACTATGAGGTATTAAACAACACGAAACACTAGTGCATTGTTAAAAACCCAAATGCCTTAAAAACTGCAAATTTCAACATATTTGAAAAGAACTAGATATCAAAGGCAAAAAACCACCACCAACATCAGTGAATCGTGCAATGAGAATAACAACAATTAGATTTGAAATGAAACCATTTGAAACAAGTCGAGTCTTAGCACCAAAATAACAAGATTGAAGCAATTGTCAACGACAACCCAACCAGAAGAATCGACAAAGTAGAACCATTACCAACAACTAGATATATTTGATGAATGGCGGTGTTTGAATTTAGGAGAGGAGAAGAAGAAAACTATATGAAAAAGTTAAAGAGAATGAGGAACAAAAAAGATAAAGTGCAGAATGAGGGAAAAAAAAAGATAAAGTGCTGATTATATAGATTATTATAAGGTGAAAATTTTTAGTTTAGTAATTATTAGTTTCACTTAGGATGAAATTCTGAGTTGACGGTTGTTGTCTTTGAGAAGAAAAAAAAAGAGATTTGTCATCTTCTTTACTTGCAAATGTTTGATCTATTTTTTCTTGACAAAGTTGTTTTCGATATTTTGCTTGAAATTCATAAGTCTAACATAATTAGAAAAATGTTAGAAATTCAAATATGCAAGAAAAATCTTGAAAGGACAATGCTTCTAATTAAAAGGTGATCCTACAGCAAGAGTCTATAAACAAGTGCATTTTACATAGACACGACATCTAGAATCGTTGGAGCTTATATATCAATCTTTTTTTTACTTGAATCCTTATCGTGACCATATTATCCTTAGAAGACATCACATATTTATGTTAGGATTTCTGCACAATGTCCTAAGCAGAAGTTCTTGTCAATATCTCCCCTCAATTAATCATATCCTACACCCTATCAAATTTTGACTCTAAATCATTGTGATCTAAGTCCTCCTTAGAAAGTGCATTTGCGTGACTTTACATGAGCATATACTATTCAGGCATTTGAAGCAAGTGCAGATGGAACATTCAAACTTACCATTACATTATCTCGCAAGATACTATAAACCCTGAAGTGAGTAGCACGTGGGAGCGACTCATCAAAATCTACCTAATATTTTTTGGAGTGAGATGCTACATAATCCATGTAACAAAAATATATTATTGAATACAAATCATAATTAATATATAAGTTAACTCTTTAAAATTGTAAACTATATATTAAAATGAAGTTTATGCTCTTTCGTTTATAAATTTATTGTCTATTCAAACATGGGTCACAACATTCATTTAAGTATATTTATATGAAAGAGACTTTCATATAGACTAACATGACAAATCATACTTTAAAAGAACTATACTCAAAACTAAAATCAAACATAAGATAGACAGTAGGTCAATCTTAGACCTTGAAGTTTACGCTCAAGTCATACCTGAGTCTTGTAAATTCTAATTCAGTCAAGACTATCGTCACCTGACTAAAAGCCACATTTTCATCATACTTAAGTCTGGTAAAAATTCTAATAGATTCTAATTTCGGTCCACCTTACCTTAACTCTTTTCCCATGTAGTGAATAAAATCTACAATCCCAATTGCTTTATCATGGTTACAACAATTCATAAACTAAACTCAATTGAATAGAAGAAATGGATACAACAATTCATAAACTAAACTCAATTGATTGAATAGAAGAAATACAATGCCAAAGACAAAGCATCATAATAGTCAAAAGAGACTGGGACTCGTGAAGCAGTTTTGATATCAACTTGTAAAGAGTGTTTTGAGAGCAGGTAAACCTTTTAAATTTAGGAGTCATAAAATTGCAAAAAAACAAGAAGATCATCTTAACTGGGCTTGATTTGTGAAAACCATTCAGTTAGTCATTTTTCTAAAATTTTCCTCCAAAACACAAATCAAAAGGGAGAAGTGCCAATTAAATTATTGTAGGTAATATGGACGGGAAACACACGAAAACATAGGCATGGCAACGGGGCAGGTCGGGGACGGTTTTTACCTCCCCCAAACCCAAACCCAAATCCTCAATCAATCCCCGTTACCCGCCTCAAACCCAAACGGGGATGGAGAATTAAAACCCAAACCCGTCCTTAACGGGTTCGAGTATCCCCGCCCCGCCACCATATATTTCGTAAAATCAATTTTTTAATAAAAATATTTACTTTTTCAAAAATCAAATTACATTATAAATAACAAAATAAAACAATCTCAAAAAATTTCATACATATATTTCAAATATTTAAAATAATAAATTAAAACATTAGCCATATATTTAATAATATATATTATGAAATATAAATAATAATGTACATATTGAAATAAACGGGGAGGGTCCGGGGACGGGTTCGGGGTGGGTATTAGTATCCCCATTACCCGACCCATCCCCATGTTTTCTAATCGGGGAAAACCCAAACCCGAACCCAAACCCAGTCAAAGCGGATTTTCTCCGTCAACTTCGGGGCGGGTTCGGGTGGATACCCGTGGGTCTGGGTTTTATTGCCATGTCTACGAAAACAGAGAATGTAGGCAATTGGTGTTGCCAAAAAACAATAGAGATTGTGTTGTATTTCTAAAAAAGAAGAGAAAATAATGGAACTTCATTCCATACTACTCCTAATGGCTCCATTCCATCACTCCAAACATTCCTTAATCCAAAATCATAATCAAGAGGTTTCACTATTCCATATCCCATTTATCCCATTTTTGGGCAAGTGGCAATAAACAAGTAAACAAATTCACAAGAGGGTTTACAATTCACAGACGATGGATTGTTAAATGAGATTCAAATGTCTTCTATACACATGGTAAATCATTAGCAAATTTGTAATCGAGAAAAAAATGAAGTATCCCACCAAAAAAACTGTTTATTATTCTTGTTTATCAAACTATTAACTAATTTATTACAAAATAGTGTTAATTATCATGCTAGTATCAGCTAGAATCCAATATCTAATTTAACAAGAGCCATTATTTTTAGGTCATAAAACTTTTCAGTTGTTAAACAGTCAATTGCATTCAAATGGCACGAATAGAGGCTGGGATAAAAATTAAAAAACACACATCTTCCAAGTATCTGAAATGTTAAATGACGTCTATAAAACTCTATTAAACTCCTTTGATACATATTATTGAAGCAAATATCACATAATGTCATAAATTCCATAATACCACATAACAATTGTTCAAAAGACTAGATCACAAGAAATACGACAATCACTCACATATACCCAGCTCGATGTGAGCCAGATACAACTTAACACTTTCAAGTTTCCAGCTGCTTAGAAACCATGAATTTTAATATGCTCCTTCTTCACGATTCCAGCCTGTAATGCAGAAAAAAAAAGAGTTGATCAAGTTAAAGGCAAATCTAGAAAAAAAATGTTCCTGACATATCCAGATTTATCAATACGAATATAACGGATTGTTGGGAATCATACACAGCAATGATTTACACAAAATTAAACCAAATCAATTCTTACAAGAGACATAGATCCAAATTTCAGAATCAAACTTGTGTAGGTATTTCAAAAAAACACATGTAGTTTAAAAAAATATATAGTTTCATATTGCTGAGAAACGAAGAATGAATTTCAAGTACTCAATACAATTAGTCGTTGAATTAACTGATAAACTTGTGTAGATATTTAAAGGTTAGTGAGACAAAATCATTTTCGAAACACATCTATTTTGATCAACAAGTTTATCAGCTAGCTTACAGACCAACAGACACACAAGACCAGTGTTATGCCAAAGGCCAAATTAAAAAACTTAATCACAGACAGATAAAAAGGGAGGGGAAATTAACCAGAGGAACACATGGAGCACGTGATAGATAATTATTTTAAAAAAATACTGCATAATACCAAGGATGGGAGGTATTTAGCTACCTGGACTAGGAAGGTAGAAACATTCTTCCTCTGATCGCCTTGAAGTTGAATAACCTACAACATAAAAATGTTATTTGAAGCAACAACGGGTAGATAACCTACAACATAAAAATGTTATCTAACAAGAGGATGCCAAGATATACCTGTCCTTGCTCAGGGTCCTGAACAACTGTACCATTACAGCAAAACTCCTTCTTAAGGTCTTTAAGAATCTTGTTGTAACTGAATTCTTTCTTCAATCCCTGGACAGTTGTCAAGCTTTTTCTACCATTTCGCTGCTGTATACGAATATGCACGTACTCCTTTGATGACCCAGCACCGGCGTCCTCAGCATTTGCCTCAGCAAAAGGATCTAAAAATTGTTGGCACATATACGACATAGGAATCAGATGTCATTGGTAATAATATGATAAATACGTAAACATGATTGTCAAAACCATAAGCGTTAAAACCACAAAGTATCAATGCATAAGATTGGATTAAAACCACAAAGTATCAATGCATAAGACCCAATCTTAAACCACCTTAAGTACGCCCAAAAACTATTTCAGAAAAAATATTAGGTAATATTTTAGCAAAAAAGTTCAATGTACAGAACACATATTTAAACATAAAAGAGAAAACATCATTTATTAGTCAATTGTCAGACATATATAATGAAACCTAGATAAAATCAAACTGAGGAAAAACTTCAAAACAAAAGAATGCTAATGCTAGCAATCTGGAAAAGCATTTTCAAGGAACCCAACCATACACAACATAATTGGACAACTTATGACTACCCTTTCCTGAAGGGCTACATATGAAGAACAGAACAATCAATCTAACAGAAAATAATGATCAATAGGTCAAAGATTCCCCACTTACCGAAGGTAGTAGGAATTTGTGCGTCTAATTCAGACATGAACCTTAACTCTCCGAAACAGAATGTCCCACCAACCAGATAGCTCAGACCTGTATTTAGAACCGAAACGTTAGCTGAATCAAACAATAACAACAAGGTCCACAACACTTCAACCATCAAAACCATTGTCAATAATAATCCACAAACCCAGTGGAAACATATATGTATCAACAAGCAATCCCCAATTTGCCCCCTAATATTGCAAGGGCCGGGCATTTACATTCTGAAATTTGCAAATTGACATAAAAGACCATGATTTTGAACTATGCGAAACAACTTGATTAACTTAATCTATTTAACTATCTGATAAGTCAAAAAGCAGGTTTTTTTTGCCTATTCGCAAAATACTGACCTAGTCGTCTATCAATACTGATAAAAGAAAAAAAACATTACTGGACAAATCCACACCCAGGTCGGTCACAGAACCTTAAGCTGGGCTGAACATGGATAGAAATCAAATTACTCAAAATCAAATTCAATATTCCTTAGAAACAAATTACCCCCAAAGTTCATCAACAATTTACAATATCTTACAAGTAACAAACAATTTATTTACCATGTTACACACCATGCCAAAAAAAATTGATGAACATAAAAATTCACAACTAAAATAACCATGTTTGAAAGATAACATATTTATCATCAAAGGTATATCAAGTAACCAACTAGATCTGAACCAAACACTTACTTGTCAAAAAACAACAGAGACAAAACTTCAAGATTCAAGAATTAAAAAATCTCTAAATACAAACAAGATACACGATTTCAATCAACAAGATCTGATCGATAACAAACAAAACCCCCTAAAAATTAGACAAATTGAAATCAAAATTAAACTATTTTTATCGCGGAGAAACCTTAACCAAACCCTAAAATTAAAAAACGAAAAATTAGATCTTAATAAAAGGAATCTGATTATACCTGATCCTAGTTTAGGGTTTCGATGCGTAAAGATCTGGGCGATTGGCGAAGAATAGAAACCCTAAAATTGGATAAGGAAGGACCTTCTCTCGCTGAGATTTGCTTTGTTTGGGAGGAGAGAAAGTGGTGAGAGATGAATCTTTGAGAGGAGAAAATATAGAGACAAATGTGAGGGGTAAATTGGGTGAGGTTTGTTTCTACTCGCGAAAAATAGTCGGGATATTCACGCGCTACCTTTTGTACGTGAGGCCAGGATATTTTTGCAAAAAATCGGCGAGTGGAGTCAGTTGTTTAGTTATGCGAGTGGAAATAGCGTTTTTCTATATGGATAGAACTGTCAATATACAGTATAAAAGTAAGCAAAGTAGAGTATAGAAGCTTGAAAATAACGCTTGGACTTCTTTGCCAATTTTTATTTATTTTTGGTAAAATCTTTACCAAATTTATAAAACTCGATATATTTCTAATACTTAGAGTATTTTCTTTTCATAACTTACAAATAACTTGTATTCTTAGAATGTGTTTGGTTCTGCGGTGAAAAAAATTTGATATTGAATAAATTGATTATGTAAAATTGATTCTGGATAAAAGTGAGTTAAAGGTAAAAAAATGATTTATGTTTGGAAAAATTCTTGCAAAAGTGAGTCGAACGATAAATTTCAATGTAAAAATCACGTTTGATCAAAAGCTACAAATCCTAGCTTCAAGTAGAATCAATTCTGAAAAGCATAATCAATTTTGCTCGAGATCAACCAAACACTTCAAAATTAATTCTAGACATCCAAAATCAATTATAGATGCATCAAACGAGATACTAAGGCAACTCTCACACACACCTACAATACTTCTAAGGCCTTTCTTTACTTACCAAAATCATCTAAAAATGTTTTCAACGCTTAGTCAATTGATTAGGGAACTGTCTGCTTAATTTGGAAAAAAATCTATTTAATCGATTAGATCTTAAACCTAATAGACTAGATCTTGAATATAGTTGATTAGAGGATGCCTAATCGAGTCTATAGTCGATTGTGACAGTCTTTTAATGGTTGGTAATGATTCTATATTAAAACCTTCAATTTTGGGCCACAATAATTGATTATTTGAAGTGCCTAATCGATTAGACTCAGGACCTGGTCAATTAGGTGAGCTAATTGGTCCACGAATTGTTTCCTTTTTAGCCAAATTTTCTCATATATAAAGGAGGTCTCTCCTCGCTTTATTTCGCATAAGAACTCGGAGTTTTCCTAATTCTTTACAATTTATCTCATTCATCTTTCTCTTTAAATACTTTGTTTTCACCAAAGTTACATTGGTGTCTTATGAGTGAAAACTGCTTGTGAGAAAAGACTTGTACCATTGTCGTGTCACTGTTTTTAATTTAAAGAGTGTGATACTCTTGAAGAATTGAGTTTGGTTCTTGATATCACACTACTACGTAAAAGCCATGTCACCACGGTTGGAAAAGGGATACCATAATGGTTGATCAACTGTGGTCACTACAACAAATAACGCTTTTTATGACGAAATTTTTACATCGAACAATGTAAAAACGAGGGTATAGGTCCTGAGAGCGCCATCTTTTATTATTTTTTTAATAAAATACTTTAGCCTTCGGATATTTAATAAAGCCGAGGTAAGATAGCAATAAGGGATCTCGCTTCGACACTCTTTGCATTTTATGTTCTTTTTCAATTGTTTAATAAGTAATTCTCACTTGGCGCCTTTCCAATGAATTTTTTTTATTTGTTCTAACTCAGAGGTAAAATATTTTTCCATTAACAATTTCATAATATTAATTTCAAAATATTATTTTAATACTTTATTTGATATACTTTAACCTCTTGGTTTTATTAAATAGCCGACGTGGTATATATTTTAAATGAATTCACAAAATATTGCGCTATGAAGTTTTTTTTTTATATTTCATATTTTTAATAATCGATTTTTGTGTAAAACTGACATGACACTTATTTCACATGAAATACTTCAGAGTATTATATAGTTTTTAACTTTTCATTTACCTATCAACACTCAAACGTCAGTTCATCATTTCGCAAAAAACCCTAGGCGATTTTCAAGCTGATATTCATCAAAACTCTTTCAAAAGATATTCATCAAACGTCATTTTCGCAAGTATGTTTTTTCTTCACTGAAGCATTATTCTGTATATTCATCAACGTTAGTTTTTCACTAAAATAGTCTCTTGATCATGTTGTTTAGGGTTTCTTCGTTAGTTTGTATATTGATAATTTTGTTTTAACTGAAATGTTATTGTTTGATTCATCTTAATATTCATGGTCGATTCGACTAGCACCTCCCATACAACATTTGTTGCAAACTCTGTTAATACACGTAAAAGAAAAACTATAGGTGCCACGATGTATACGGAGGTGAAAAAGCCAACGAAACTAGTATTCGACACCCTGTTAGAGTTGATGTCCAAACCGGCAGGGCTTTTGGTGAACATGCTGATAATTTTTTGGGTTATGTTGCCTTACAATGTAGAAGTAAAGTGAGTATTTTGATACATAGTTGGCATGTTGTTGATAAAGAATTGAAAGACGACATATGGACCGATATTACGGTATTTATTTTTGTATTTTATCATTTGTTTTACAAGTATATTTTTTGTGCAATACTAATAACATCTCTATTGTGTAAACATAAGATGTGTTCATTGTTACTTCAAATGATATGTACGTGAAAAATAAAATGCTTACTTGTTGTGGTGAGCATTGGAAGGGGTTTAAGACACAACTCGCCCTTGATTATATTACAAATGGAGCAAATAAAGAACAACCTCCATACGAGGTATATTCATTTATAGATAAAGCTATTTGGGAGGAATTTGTAGAGTCTCGCAACACTCTTAAGTTCTTGAAAAAGAGCAAAAAAGGAACAGAAAATTTAGCTAGAAATATCTATCCACATAGGTTGGCTCGTGGAGGATATCAAAGACTTGAAAAAATTTTGATTGAAGAAAAAAGAAAAAAAATGGAGGAAGAGCTGGGAGGTTCTATAAGTCTTAATCGCGCTCCATCTCGACCATCACGACACAAGAAATGGAAGAGGGCACGTCGAAGAAAAGATAGTGAGTACACATTAGATGCTACGCGTGAAGTGGCTCAAAGGATTATAGGTAGATACTTTTTTCAACAATATTTATTTTAGTTAAATCAATTTGGTAAAGATAAAACTTCATGTGTTGTAGGATGATCTTGTTATACAATCCAAGGCCAACATCTTCACTTCATATGATCGTTATGACATCTTGGTATAAGTGATTGGAATAGAGGAGCATCTTAAGAATGTACGTGGTCTTTGCAGAGGCGTTGGCTTCAAGGTATATTCTGGACACTCTCAATCATCTAAAGAGAAAATTAGTAAAAGAGAGGTTGAAGAGATTGTTGCTGTTGAGTTGGGGAAAAAAAGGGAGAAGTGGAAGGAGGAGAAGGATAGGTACTTGGAGGAGGAGAAAATGAGTTTGTTGTAGACGGTGCATGAGAAGTTCTTGGAGGAGGAGAAGGAGACCTTGTTGCAAACGGTGCAAGAGAAGTTCTTTTTAGATGAGAGGGAGAAGTTGTTGAAAACAGTGCGGAAGAGTGTCCAAAAGGAGCAAGATAAGCGAGGGAGAATGAGGAATTGAGGAGAAAATGTTCGAGAAGTGTACCCGTGATGCTCTTGAGGTATAAGTTGTATGTTGTTGTTATTATTGTCTATGTATTTCAATTTTGGATTGTATTTATGTTGTTTTTATGATGCAGAAATTGAGAGAATGTGGTTGAGAAAGTTACGGATGGTGCAAACACGATCAATAGTTTTCCTGCCAACAAGGGTAGTGTTGAACCCTCACCACCAAATCAAAATAGCCTTCAGAGACTAGGGATGATGATGACGAGTATTAATGAAGATCCAGTCTTGGGTATTCCATTAAGACATGATCCAGAGCATTTATTCGTACTTTATAAGCTCTCTATACATGAATTTTTAAAGGCCTTTCCAAAAAGGGAAGCGTGGATAAATCACATCCATTGTTGGTGGACTTCTAAGGGCAAAGAACCCCTCTAAAGGGATGATGAAGAGAAAAATAATTGAGTTAATGATCATGAATAAAGAAGATAACAAGGCTTTGATTAGGGAATCAAAAAGACATATCCTCAGATTTCGGGATAGCAAAAAGGTAGGCGGGATCGCGAACGAGTTCTTTCCTTTGGCCATAACCACTGCCATTACAAATTTTGACGTCTCTTGAATTGTCATTGATGGTAGAAGCTCTTGTGACATTATGTACGCGAAGCTCTTTGAAAATATAAAGCTAAAGAATGAGAAATTGTGGCACTCTGAATGGTATGACTTGCAAGCTTTCAATGGTACCATAACTTTCCATTGGGGGTATCTTGGAGAATTTGGCAAAATAAAATGCCGACAAGAGACAATCTAGTAAAAAGAGGTATCTTGGTTTAATCTCAAAATTCATGCCCATTTGGATGTGGGAGTAAGGAAAATGTTCCCCATGTTTTCTTCCAATGCCTGATATCCTTGGTGGCATGGAGCGAGGTCCTAAGATGACTCAATTTTGAGTATACTTTACATAACTCAGCTCATGTGCATTTTTCGCAATTTGGAGGCTTAATCGGTTTTGGAAAAGAGTACCAAAAAAAAGCTAAGTGCCATTTAGTTTGTGTGTGTCTGGGTGATTTGGCGGAATCATAATAAGCGAATTTGTAAGAATATTGAAGGTGGAGACTTGGAAGGTTGGATGGAAGAAATTCAACATATCTCTTGGAAATGGATGAAGAGTAATATTAGGAGATTTAGCTTTGCTCTTAGCCAATGGATAATAAACCATACAGGATGTTTAGGTGCATACAGAAGTGGGGAATTATGATATCTGCAATTGTTGAGAGTTTGAGACAACCGTTGGGCATTGGTAGTTCGTGTTCGCTGTTAGTTAGTGGCGTCGTCCGACAGTTTTAGCAGCCCTGAAGGGTTTGCAGCAGTTACCCTATGTGTGTTTGTTTTTCTTACTATTATTTACCTTATTGATTAGGTGTTGTCCAATTTTCGACGGGATTGGGAACAGATTTGGTTCTTGAGAGTTCTGAATTTATTTTGCAATTCGATGTATGGGGTTTTGTTGACTTTTTCTCAGTCTCAGGGGTGGATTGCCCAACTTTGAAGTATAGTAGTTGTTGTGTTCACTACTAAAAAATTCGCTTTTAGTGATCAATTTAGTGACCGAAAAGTTTCGGTCACTGTAATGACCGAATTAGCCACCAAAATTTAATACTCATGAGAAAATTTTAAGAGGTCACTAAATCGGTCACTAAAATAAATCAGCCACCGATTTAGAGACCAAAATTTTGTGAAAGAAATTCTAGTCACTATAGTGACCGAATTAGCCACCAAAATTTGATATTCATGAGCCAATTTTAGTGACCAAATTAGAGACCGATTTAGCTGCAACACTGCTTGTGCTTGTAGTTGTTCAATAATAAATTAGTTTTGGTTTTAAAAAAAAAATAGTTATTTTGTTTCAACTATTAACCATTCAATTCAAATCCTTCAATTTTGCCATCCATACTTAAAATAACAACATTTTAATTACTAAGTTAACTTTTCATTTTACAAAATTGATATTTTCTAATAAAAAAAAGACTAATACAAATGGAATCAATACACTTAAAAATAAGGTTTCGCCAGTTAAAATCTTAAGGCACCAAACTGTATTCTTAAAATTAAATGCAAAAATTCAAAAAAAATAAAAATAGGTGAAACTGCTCTCTTGAACTTAAATTACCTATTTCCACCAACGGGTAGTTGATTTAACGGTGATTGACGCTAAATTTGATAAGAAGAACTATAATTCGATCCCCCAACTATGGTCAGGAGAGGGCTAGAATCACTTAATGTCAGATCTAACCTCGGAACTGGACTAAATCGGTGGTGATGTTTTTTTTTTTACCTATTTCCAAATTAACCCGTGACCCATGCATGAACTTTACATACGTGTAAGTCCATAAACAAACTAAGAAGAAAAAAAAGCCACGCCATCAAAACACCAAAGCCTCTCTCCTTACTCATCCCTTCTACGTGCCTAACATGCAACATCCCAAACCCTCAATAAATACCACCTTTACTCCCTCAAAGAAACAACAAATACTAAAAGCAATCATTAACAACAAATACTAAAAACATGGCCAGGCACAATATCCTCCTCATAGCTTCCCTTCTTGCATTAGCACTCTCCTTTGCTCACACCAACGCCTCAAGGGAAGAAGAAATGAAAGAAAGATGCAGCAAGAAAATCGAGAGTTTGAACCTAAAACCCTGTGAGAATCACCTAATGAGGATGATTCAAAAGGACGAGGACGAAGACAAGAATGTTCTGAAAATGAAGGGAATCAACCACATTCGTCGCGGGGATAATCCGAAGGAGAAGTGTTGTGATCAGCTTAGTGAAGTCCACATGTTGGATTGTAGGTGTCAAGCTTTGCAAGAGATAATGGATAATTTGAATGATAGGTTGCCTAAGAAGGAAATGGAAGATGCTGAGAAGAAGGTGAAGATGTTGCCTATGAGCTGTGGCATTGCACCACCTTTGGGGTGTGACTTGAACTTGGATAACTAAAAAGTAAGGGATCGTGTGATATATAACTTAATTAATTGTGGTATTAATTAAGTTATATCTATCTATCTATGCTTTTGTAATGTGGAATAAAGGTCATGAAATGAAAGCACGTTTGTGCTTTATGGCTCTTAAGACTATGTTGTGTTTTGTCTTTTATAAATAAAATAAAAATCTCGGATGGTTTTTAAATATTGCTTTTTTATAATATAGATCATAATAATATAGATTCAATTTATTAGGGGATTTTATTATTTTTCATGAATTTTAATAAATTATTTTTAATTATTATTTTTATACTATAAATTTCAAGTTAATTTTATTTAAAATATATAGATTGCATTTTTAAAGGTTAATACTAAATTTATCAATTCAAATTTTATAAAAATAGTATAAATTTTTTAAATTTGATTAGGTATAAATTAAAATAATTTTAAAATTCAGTAATTTAGATAGTTATTATTAAAAAATTCAAAAATGTTACACTTTTTCTTATCAAAAAACTATTTTTGAAAGTGATGTTTTGAGACACTATTTTAAATTTTATAATAGAAAAAATCAAATGAAAATAATAAAATAATTTTTTCATTTGATTATAACAAAATACATAAATATTTGATAACATATTTTGTGTAAAAAGCTATATATCAAATGGATTTTAAGTTATTCCGGTAATTTTGTTTTTTGTTTGGAGTATGGTAGTTTATTATGGAATTAAAATGGATCTTCATAAGTTTATAGTAATTTTTTGTTGTTGATAATTATATATATACTTTTTAAAAATATCTTATTTATAAAGTATACTTTTACTAAATTATATTTTTCTTCTATTACCTTCACTCACTAAGGTTCTTATATGTTTTATTCACGAAATCAGTCTCCCAAGGTTTTTCCTTATTTCTACTCATTCATCTCCGAATCATAAAAGAGAAAAGGGGTGATGCACTGACAGTGTAAGCCACCCATGTATTCAATTAAACCATTTTTTTATTAAAAAAAAACTTAATAATATGGCACATTTAAGATTTTCTATTGAATGACAGTGTAAAATTATTTACACTGTCAGTGCACTATCTTTTAACTCATCATAAAAAGAAAGGGGCTGTGACAAGGTCCAATATTAAGTTTTTATATGTTTTATTCACGAAATCAGACTCTCTTTAGGTTGTGACAATGTCCAATATTAAGTTTTTGTATGTTTTATTCACGAAATCAGTTCCTCTAATTGTGTAAAAAATTTGTATACATGACATAATTTTTTAATCGTTCATTATTTTAAAAATAAATTATTAATTAATATTTTTAATTTATACAATAAATATTTTTTAATGTTTTTAATTCATATTTTAATTCATATAGAAATTAATTAATAAATTCAAAACATATTTAGTGGATTGGAAGCCCAACTCTGCAGCCCACTGGATAATGCTTTACGTTAATGCTATTTATACAATTAAATTAAATAGAATTCACACAATGTGGGATTTGGTACTTTAAAACCACTACCTTCTTCTATACACATTGGTTTTCAACAGCCAATTTTTACACTAAACTGCTACCTTATTCTTCTATACCACATGTTTAGGCCATATAGAATTATAAATAATATGGGACTTTTAACAATACCGGAAACGATGATCACTTCAATGACTAATAAAACAAGCATCAGTCCTGTTAGCAACAGTCCTGGCTAATAGAGACAAAGCACACCATTTGGAGGATCAATTCCGAGCTTGACAAACTAGTAGGTGCCTCTAACCATTATTAGACTCCTTGATTATACCTATTGTTACAACATGAAGCTAACATCTAAGGGAGTGTACAGTGTTGACAACATCCAATTCAAGCTATTAAGACAAACCACTACGAATTCAATGAAATAAAACACCTATATTAACTGTTATTAAGTTCTTCTTTCAGTTTGAATTAAATTTAGAGATAAAAATATACACGTGTTATTGAGTTCTTCTTTCAGTTTGAATTAAATTTAGAGATATAAATATAGAAATAAACATATCAGTAGTTACCATCAAAATAAAGAGTGCAAAAGTGGTATTGCATATACACCATAACACTATGAAAGAGAAAAGAGTTGCACTATATTAGAATATATAGCTACTCTCTATGTATGATAACTTAGTCAACATTTCTGTATTGGATTCCTTTAGGTTATTGGGCCTGTTTAGGCATTTAGGCTTTAGTTATAGCTTTACTATCTTCTGTTACTAGCACTGTTGTATAGGTGTGTATATATGTAAAACCTTTATGGTTGTGAAATGTAACAACTTGTAACAGATTCAACTGATCCATTCTTGGATCTTCAATGAATGCAAAAGAGTGCAGAGTATTGTATGTCCAAAAATGGATCAGTTTATCAGAAGCTTGCGAAGACAACGAGTAACATAACATGAAGGGAAATTACACTACTGGAAACAGGCCAACTTGCCAATTATGTGGTAAGTATGGTCACTCTATTATGGAATGTTGGCACAGATTTGATGAGAATTTCGAACCAACTCCTCCAAATAACAATCAAGCTAATCAACCTAAGGAAGAGCAGAAAGATCAAGCACCTAGCACCACACAGGCCTCAATTTACTTGGCACATCAGGAGGATCTTCAAATGCCATCCAACATAGAATCTCAGGCATGGTTTGCTGATTCAGGTGTTCCCATCATTTAACTTATAATAGTGCTAATTTACGTCACATACACAAATACACTAGTTCAAATGAGGTCAACGTAGGAAATGGCCAAGGACTTAGAATAAAATCTATTGGCTCAGCCACATTTAAACCATCATTAGCCTCAAATACATCTTTAAAACTTAACCATTTACTGCATGTTCCTAGCATCACTAGAAATCTCATGTCAGTCGCAACATTTTCCAAAGATAACAATGTCTTTTTTGAGTTTCATGCTAATCACTGCTTTATCAAATCTTAGGTATCTAAGGAGGTTCTTTTAAAAGGCATCCTGGATACTAGTGGACTATACAGTTTCTCCAATCTTCCTTTGGAACTTTCCTCTCAGCCAGTTGCCAATACTATTAGTATAGCATCTAAGGTTCAGTCCATAAATGGTACCAATGTTTGTTCTAATAAATTTGAACTTTAATTTGGCATAGTAGACTAGGGCATACTAAAGCTGTTAATTTGAAAGGTGTAATGAAACTCAGTAATATCCCTTTACATAATAAAGACTGCTTTGAATTTTGTACATCTTGTTGTATTGGCAAATCACATAGGTTGCATGCTCCAACCTCTTACACTGTTTACTCTTCACCCTTTGAACTTGTTCATGTGGACTTGTGGGGGCCCTCTCCTAATGTTTCTAGTCAGGGCTATTCATACTATATGGCCATTGTTGATACTTTTACAAAGTACACATGGTTGTACTTTCTGAAACAGAAACCTGATGCCTTAGTGATTTTTCAACAGTTTATGGTTTATGTCCAAACTCAATTTCAAACAACCATTAAAGTTGTCCAGTCAGATTTCGGAGGTGAGTTTAGGCCACTTACCAATTACTTAAATGAATTAGGCATAATTCATAGGTTGATATTGTTAGAACATGAAATGTTTTGATCATATTTTCTAGTTTTGATGATAACATTAGAAATGAATTTTGTATAAGACAATGTGGTACTCTAATAAATTACGTTTTCCATTTCAGGAAAAGTATAAAAGAATATGCAATATCTTATCCTTCAGATGCTCTGACCCAGATGTTCTGGATGGCTACATCAGAACATTGTCTTGAAGACATCAGAACATGGCCTTGAAGTTGTCAGAACATGGATATTAGAAGTAAGCTCTGAAGCTCTAAAAGTATCACGCTCAAAGGAACTTCCATAGTCTGAAGCGCTGAAGTTCTAACTTACACCAAACGCTGAAAACTCTGATGAACAAAGCAAATCTCAAAGTCTGATTCCAGAAGAAAGCAAATGATGAAAAGCTATATAGGCCAGTCTGTCTATCTGACAAAAGGAACGTTAGAAGCATGGCTACAAAAGGCATAGTCAGAAAAAGCAGTTGAAGCAAGGCTCGAGGTAGTTGACAAAAGCATATAACATTAAATGCAGTATGTACTGTACACGCAAAGCATTAAATGCAGAACTGTTCAACGGTCACATTCTCAACACCTATAAAAGGTTATGTTCCGCCCAAGAGAAAGGTTACAACACATAACTTATAACATTCTCTCATGCAAAGTTCATGAACACAACAAGCATCTTCATCCTCAAGCTCACATACTTTTGTATATTTAGTGAGTTCTAGATCATAAGCTTAAGAGAAAAATCACTTAGTGATTACAACTTTTTAGAAGCATTATTATCTCTGTAATCTTGATTATATCTTTGTAAAAGAAATTTCCTTGAGTAATCAAGTTGTGATTTGTAGACTCAAGAAGACTTAGAGGTTGATCTAAGTGGAGAACCATTGTAATCATTTTTTATTAGTGGATTAAATCCTCAGTGGAGGTAAATCACCTGTGAGGGTGGACTGGAGGTAGTTTGAGTTCAAACGAACCAGGATAAATATAATTGTGTTCATTATTTTTTTGCCAAAAAGAAACAACCCTTATTCAATCCCCCCTTTCTAAGTGTTTTTCACTCCTTCAGATATGTCCTCATACCTCCCATCAAAATGGGACTGTAGAAAGGAAACATAGAAGTATAGTTGAGATGTGTTTAACTCTATTGGCTCATGCAAGTCTTCCCATTGAATTTTGGGATCACAGTTTCACCACTTCTATTTACCTTATAAATAGGCTACCCACCTCCACCTTTCCCACTTACTCTTCCCCTTATCATGCTTTGTTTAAGAAAATACCTGATTATAATAGTCTTAAAGTTTTTGGATGTGCCTGCTTCCCTCATCTTAGGCCATTCAACAAAAACAAACTGCAGTTTAGAAGTGCTAGTGCACCTATTTAGGGATATCTCCCCATCACAAAGGGCATAAGTGTCTTAGCAAGGATGGCAAAATTTTCATTTCAAAAGATGTTGTGTTCAATGAATCTCAGTTTCCTTACTCAAAAATTGCACACACAACAGTCCAAAGTGATCAAAGTAAAACTCATAGAACCTCTGGGTCCAAATTGACATTTCCTAGTCTCACTCAAGGGAGTTGTCCTATTAATGAAATAAGCATGTCCCAGCATAGTGCCAATGCTCAGACTGTGCCACCTACTGCTAATACTGACCCTAGAACAGAACAGGATATAATCAGCCTTACTACTGTATCAGGTATTGACCAACAGGTTTTCACTGAGTCTGATTCACAACAACTGGTTAATGACATTAACCATCCTACTAATACTTCAGCAGACATAGAAATCCAAGCTGGCCACAACAATTCTGAACTACTCTCTACTTCCACACAAAATAATAGTTCTTCTCTGTCATACCCCAAAATTTGCCCTCCTGATTTTATTTCTACGGGTTTAGGCTTTGCATATTATTTGCGTAACTGTGCATTTATTCATACATACGTTCATTTTACACATTTCTATTCTAGTGTATGATTTAATGGCTGTAGTTTTATTTACTAATTATCGTGGTTTATGGGTTTAATATTTAATTCAATCTTAATTTAAATTGAATTTTAAATTAAAACTATTAAACCATTTTTTTAATCTTTTTTTAATGTATTGTTTGTTTGCTCTTACTAATGTGTTTAGGTACAAAAAGAAGAAGCCGAATCTTACCTTCAAGAAAGCCCATGACCTCAAAGGAAGCCTTAATCCCATTGCTTTATATTTTTATTTTTATGATTTTTATTAGTATTGATTTGAATTTTTTATTCATTTTAAATATTAAATAAATTATAAAAATATGAAATATTTGGATTAAATTACAAATTATGTTTTGGAACCATTTTAGAAGCCAATAAAATCTGATTTCCAAAGGCAAAAAACGTGGGGAATAGATACAAGATTGAGTTTGAATCAAATTGGAAAGGTTTTATAAAAAAATTCAATCAAAATTCCAATCAATTATTTTCTTTGATCTCCTTCCAATTTTGTTGACCTAGACCATTCCCCTATAAGTATACAACTCCATCAAATGCCAAAGAACAAGGATTGCAGCCCTGTAGAACACGTGAAAACTCACAAAATAGCAAGAAAAGGTCAATTTCGTTTTTGGGGTTTAGGACCGATTCGAAGGCTCTTAAATGATCAAACGCGTTGCTGGAACATTGTTGGTCGTATCCCAATCAAAATCGAGGCCTGCCGCACCTGGAATCAACGCACATCAACTCACGGTTTGTTCAATTTAATTTCGATTCGATTATAGCAATTTGCGCATCATACTCCTGTTCTACTCATATGTTTGTGTTCGTATGGATGTGTGAATGAGTTCTGGGCCGGTAGTTTCGAGTTTGGATGCTGGTTTAACAGGTTGCCATTGTTAGGTTTTTTCGAGCTCAAATTGGGAATTCCGAATCAAGTCCAAATTGGACCAAATCGATGGATTTTATGGTTTTAGATACCGTTGTTTGATTGATTCATGCCTTTACCTTGAATTCATATGGTGTATTGTGTGAGATTTATTGTCGCAGGGCTATGGCTACAAACCTGCAACCGTAGGTAAAAGGTGGTTTCCAAAAAATGCAGAGGTTGAAGGAGAAGTCTGGGCGCGGGTTCCTTTTTTATTCAAATTTCTTTAACTTGTTGTTTTATTTAACTATTACGGACGAAATATCTAACAACCAATGAATTCCGGTTTAGTGGCAAGGCGCGTTCATTCTTAACCAAGGTGACCTAGGTTCGATCCCAGCGTCACGCAACAATTTTTTCCCATTTGTTTGTTTCATCTCAATTGTAGATTCAGTGCACACACCTCATGATGGACCACGGTGCGTCCTCAACACAAGCCATTAGATTTCTGGCGGATGTGGATCAAATGGATTAAAGAAGCAGCTCCACCATGGACTTCAAGAGACCAGCCACACTCGATCGTCTCAGCTAAGCTTTTTTTTATTTCTCTATTTCAATTAAATTTTAATTATTTTATTACTATTCTATTTACTTATTTTTTTCCCAATTCTTTTTTTTAAACTCTTTTTTTTTTACTTAACAAATAAAAATATTTCCTTTTATTATTTAAGTAGAGTTAATTTTGTTTATATATCTAATAATTAATTTAAAATTAAGATTAATTTAGTTGTTAATAAAGTCGATAATTATTTAATTGATCCGGGTTAGGTAATTTAATCGAGAGCATATTTTTGCCGATTTAATTAATTAGATTGAAAACCAATAATTAATTAATTTGGCTTTTATTTGTTCTATTAACCATGGTAAATTCGTACCCTAATCAGGGTTTACGAAGATCACGCCTACACTAAGAACTTTCTGTTTCTTTGTGCATCCTTTTCAGGGTTAGCAACAGGGTTTCTTCTGACTACTCGCCACGCCCATTACGAAGCTAAGTCCCGACTCTATTTTATTATTTATTTACATTATAAAATTGTCATTAGGGCTAAAACTTCAAAAGCCAATGAACTCTTTTGCACTCACGCATTTCACCTCTTTTTGCCATTTTTCAGGGTTAACCCAGAGGCTACCTCTGACTGCCAACCATATCAGATCAAATTCAAAGCTAAGTGCCTATTTATTTATTTATTTTAATTTCTTTTATCCTCTTATTTTTTAGGGTTAGCCATGTTTGCCTCCGAACCGATAATGCACTCACATATATCCTGTTTCCTATTTTTCCCACCTTTTCAGGGTTTGCCAATTGCCAAAGCTACGAATCATCGGTAACCCTAAACTTCGATCTTCTTTATCCTTCTGTTTTTTTATTTATTTATTATTATCCCGCTGGTTTCAATTTCCCTTTCCCCCGCAGGTTTCATTTTCCCTTTCCCCATTACTATTTTAATTGTTAATATTAATTGCTGTGGTTAGTAATTCTAGGGAGTGCAAGCTTGTAATTAACTTAGAATAATTAATTACAAGATAAATAATTGAATCAAATCACGTGATTGTTGCACCCACACACACTTTTGGGGTAACCTCTTTGTTGCCTGTTGCCTTGTGTTTTTTGCAGAATAGCCATGTCCCTCGAATACGAGGATACCTCAGCCATGCTGCCTCGATAAATTGAAAGGTCATAAGACCCTAATGATGCTGCCTTCGATACACCAATATGACCTCGACCCTCGGAAGTTGCCTACGAAAGGCTGAGGTATCCTCTGGCTGCCTACGAAAGGCTATTCTGATCCTTCCCTTAGACTACCTGCCTCTCTATGGCATGGGACAGTCTTATGGCGAATGATATTACGACGACCCTTCAACCTCCAAATGAAAGGCTTCCTGCCCTCTTATGGCAAGGATAGACCCTTTCACCCTGAAAGGCTAAAAGAACGTTTTTTAAACTATAAGGTAATTGCCCCTAATTGCTTTTCCTTGCTTTAAAAATCTTTTCATATTCTTTCTCATAAACCTTCAAAAAGCTACGCTTATTTACAAGCTAAAGTCTTATTTCTTTTCTACACCTTTTCTTTTCAAAACGAGCAAAGCAATTAAGAGCCCATGGAAAACCATGGATGCAAAGGGTGCCTTACACCTTCCCTTTGCATAAATTACCCCCCGAACTCAGTTTTTATTTAAAAGGTTTTTCCTGTTCTTTTAGCCTTTCTAATATTTGGATAAAATAAAATTCGGTGACGACTCTTGCTTACCACGACATTTCAAATAAATTCAGTTCACCGTATTACATTCTCCTACTATCTCCCATAACATCTCACCCTCACATGACAGTCCTCATCCACCACCTTTAGTGACTAACATACACACCATGGTCACTAGAGGCAAAACTGGGAATCTCAAACCCAAAGCTTTTTTAGCTCACTCTGAACCAACAACTGTCAAACAAGCATTAGCTCAACCTTAATGGCTCGAAGCTATGCAGCAAGAGTATAATGCTCTTCTAACCAAAAACACCTGGACCCTCACTTCTCTACCATCTCATAGAAAAGCAATAGGATGCAAGTGGGTTTTTAGGGTCAAAGAAAATTCAGATGCTACACTCAACAAATACAAAGCCAGGTTAGTAGCAAAAGGCTTTAACCAACAATATGGCTTTGACTATCATGAAACTTTTTCACCTGTTGTGAAACCAGCCACTATTAAAGTCACCCTTACTCTAGCTTTGACTCACAAATGGGATCTTCAACAAATTGATATAAACAATGCACTTCTGAATGGATCTCTTAATGAGGAAGTCTACATGGTGCAACCACCAGGGTTTGAAAGTGGTGACAAGTCCCAGGTATGTAAGTTAAATCGAGCACTATATGGACTTAAGCAGGCTCCCAGGTCCTGGTATGAGAAACTTCACAAAACTCTGTTTCAATTTGGTTTTACAGCTAGCAGATGTGATCATTCTTTGTTTACTTATAATCAGTCAGGTATTACTCTCTATGTGCTTGTCTATGTAGATGATATCTTGATCACAGGTTCTTCATCCTCGTTAATTCACAAGCTCATCAACAAACTTCATGATCAATTTGCTTTCAAGAAACTTGGGAGGCCTGAATACTTTCTTGGGCTAGAAGTCAAATATCAACCCAATGGTTCTCTCATACTCACTCAAACAAAATACATCAGGGACTTGTTAAGTAAGGTTGCTAAGGAAGAAGCCAATGGCCTAGAAGCACCTATGCTTAGTCAATGTAAGCCTAACAAGTTTTGTACAAATGTTATGAAGGATCCATTGAAGTACAGATCACTTGTTGGTGCTTTGCAGTACACTACACTCACCAGGCCTGATGTTGCTTATTGTGTGAATAAGGCTTGTCAATTCACGGCCAACCCCCTTGATAATCACTGGAGCATGGTCAAGAGAATACTCAGATATCTCAGTGGGATTGCTACTCTTGGTCTTCTCCTATCTCCTGCTGATCCCAATCAAGATCTATCTATTAGAGCCTACAGTGATTCAGATTGGGCCAATGACCCAGATGATAGAAGGTCCACCTCTAGTACTTGCATTTTCATTGGTCCCAACTTAATTTCCTGGAGCTCAAAGAAACAATCCCTGGTTGCTAGATCAAGTGCAGAGGCAGAATATAGGGTTATAACACATACAACAGCCGAGTTACTATGGTTGCAATCTCAACTTGCTGAATTAAAGGTCAAGTCTCTATCTCCCACTTTTCTGTGTGATAATCTCAGTGCAGTTTTATCATCTCACAATCCCATTCTCCATGCTCGAACCAAACAAATCGAGCTTGATATTCATTTTGTGAGGGAACATGTGATGGCTAACAAGCTTAAAATCCAGCATGTCCCAGCCTCTGCTCAATTAGTAGATATCATGATCAAGCCACTTCCCAGTGTTGTTTTTCAAGAGTTAAGGAGTAAGCTCAAAGTGGTGTCTTTACCTCCACCTTGAACTTGAGGGGGAGTATTAAAACATATAGCTACTCTCTATGTATGATGACTTAGTCAACATTTATGTGTTGGGTTCCTTTAGGTTATTGGGCCTGTTTAGGCATTTGGGCTTTAGTTGTAGCTTTTTTATCTTCTGTTACTAGCACTGTTGTATAGGTGTGTATATATGTAAAACCTTTATGGTTATGTAATGTAAAAACTTGTAACAGATTAAACTGATCCATTCTTGGATCTTCAATGAATGCAAAAGAGTGCAGAGTACTGTATGTTCAATACACTATAGTAGGTGGCGTGTATAAAATATGATAATTTAGTCCATATGCTATAGGTATCTGTAAAAAAATATCCATAATAGAAAGAATAAAAATATGCAAAACAGGTATGAGTACTGACACAGGTAATTATTCATTCAAATAAGCGGGTATGGATGCAAACACGCTATCTTACTACCCACTCTGTCTCATACCCGCACTACATATTTATATAATATCATTTATATTATTATATAAAAAATATACATTTATCAATTTTTAAAAAATATATCGCTATTAAACTATTACACATTTTAATGAAGTGTTTATTTATTTCTTAACTCAATAATAACATTCATAAATTTTTTATTATTGTCAAAAAAACTTAAAATATATAATATTTTGTAACTAATTGATTTAATTTTACTATAAACATTGATACACAAGCACGAGTATGAGGATATCTATAGGATATGAATACATGTATGAATATTGGTGCTCATCCGAATATAGACTCGGACACAGGTATTGTAGTACCCTATCTAAATTCTATTTAATTTAACTCTATGTATAACATTCACAAAACCAGTAAAACAAAAACTTGTGGGCTGCAGAGTTGGACTTCCAGTTCTATTAATATGTTTTTAAAATGTATTAATTAATTTCCATTTGAATTTTGCA
The DNA here is from genome assembly GCF_029867415.1 of Vicia villosa. NCBI lineage: Eukaryota > Viridiplantae > Streptophyta > Magnoliopsida > Fabales > Fabaceae > Vicia > Vicia villosa. The sequence continues at coordinate 201,782,618 of NC_081181.1, forward strand.
TTTTTAATTTTTTTTAAAGAAAGTATTAATTAATAATTTATTTATAAAATGATAATTAAAATATGCCACATCATCAAAAAAATGTCACGTATACAATTTTTTTTACATCTAAGAGGTTTTAGATCAAAATTTAAGATGAGGTTTCAAAACTATTTAAAAATCAAACAGAGGGACTGATTTGATGAATAGAACATAACAAGGGATTTAACGTATTTTTTTATGAATCATTAATTGATAATTATTAATTATTTAATAATATATCAATTAAATTAAATTAATTCATAAATATATAAATAAAAGTTGGTTATCAGAAATTAAGATATATTTACTTATACTATTAGTTTACACCGTTTAAATTAACTAATATATATTAATTGTATCACTCCACCCTCTTTATTCATGTTTAATTAATTTTTATAAAATAAATGGAGTAGTTTAAATAATATGTGTTAGTTGAATTAAATGAGTCTAAATTATTGTTCTAGAGTTTGATTCTTGATGTCAATACTTATTTATGTTTATGTATTAATATAAAAAAATTGTTGATATTATTTTTTCAAAAATAGTTTGACTCTAATTTTTTAAATGATAAACATTATTTTTAGTTTTTTTATATCCAACTCTATTAATCAAGATAGTCCATTATATTAATTTAAAATAATTATAAATATTAATCAGGGTTTGGATTTTAAAAGTATATTGAACATCTAATAATAATATTAAATATGAATGTGTTTAAGGTGATGATTAAGATGAAGAAGGAGAAGAAAGAAGAAGATAAAGAAATCTCAAAAATATTAGGTGTTGCTAGTTCATCGTTAGATTTAACATACTTTCAATATTTAACTGTTTGATATTTTTTAATTGAATTACATGTTTATTTTTACAAAAAATAATAGAGTCTATGATGTACACTGAATAATATTATTTCACCTTAGATATTTATAGTTAAAAGTTAATAGAATTACACTTTTTTTAGCTTTATAGTTGGTCATATCGACAAACTAAGGCCATTCACTAATTGTTATCAAATGCTCATCCAAAAACTCTTCATTAATATTTTTTTCCTTCTTAGTTACTTCTTCATTCTCTAATCGAGACAAGTGATCTGCTACAACATTCTTATCTCTTACTTCCAAGTCGAACTTCTGAAGCAATAGTATCCATTGAAGTAACCTTGACTTTAAATCTCCTTTGTTGAAAAGATATTTAATGCTGCATGATCTGTAAAAACAACCACTTTTGAACCAATCAGATATGCCCACAATTTTTTTCAAAGCGAATACTACGAGTAGTAATTCTTTTTCAATGGTGGTATAATTCACTTGATTTTCATTCAAAACTTTACTAGCATAGAAAATTGCATGGAAAAATTTCTCAATGCGTTGACCCAAAACGATGCCTACTGCATAATCGCTTGCATCACACATTATTTCAAAAGTTAGTTCCCAATTTGGCGCAACTACAAGTGCAATTATAAGCTTTTATTTAATAATAGAGAAGTATTTAAGGCAATTCTCATAAAAACCAAAATCATTTTCCTTGACCAGCAAATTTCAAAGAGGTCTTGAACTCTTGGAGAAGTCTTTTATAAATCTTCGGTAAAAACGGGCATGGCCAAGGAAACTTCTCACTCCCTTTACATTCACAAGAGAAGATAATTTTTTAATAACCTCTATCTTATCAGGATCCACCTCTATACCCTTCGCTAAAATTTTATTCCCCAAAATGATACCTTCAGTTACTATCAAATGACATTTTCCCCAATTTAAAATCAAATTCGTTTCGGTGCATCTATCAAGAACAACATTGAGGTGTCTAAGAAAACTATCATAATTATTACCAAAAAAATAAAATCCATCCATAAATAGCTCAATTGATGATTCTATCATATATGAAAAGATAGAAAACATGTACCTTTGAAAAGTGGCGGGATCGTGAAAGCAATCTTCTTTTAATCTTTGGGATCTACAATAATTTGATTATATTCAAAATATCCATCCAAGAAACAATAGTAATCTTGACTTGCTAATCTTTCTAACATCTGATTTACATCCGCCATCCAGTAACTGTTCGAGTTGAAATTAACTCGTTCTTTTCATTTTTGATGTAATAGTTCGTAGTAATTGTAATTGTTAAGTAAGAAATGTGAGTACTTGTGTGTGTACGTGTCCAACATCTCTTATACCATGTGTTTGTAATACATCGTTATTGTAGTATAAGTGTATATGTGCATTGTAACTAGAGCTGTCAAATGGGTCGGCCCGGCCCAGCCCGCTTCGGCCCGATGGGCCAATGTGTTTAAATGGACTGGCATGGCCCAATCCGATTGCTTAATGGGCCACATAAATTAAGCCCGACCCATTTTCCAAAGGTCTGTGCGGCCTGATGGGCCAGCCCGATCCGTATTTCAATGTTATAGTTTTAATTTTATAAAAAGGATGTAATGGATAAATGCAACACAACATAAGTAGAGAGTCATCATAAACGTATATAAGTGATGTTTAAGATACTTATCCATAAATATATATATATATATATATATATATATATATATATATATATATATATATATATATATATATATATATATATATATATATGAATACCATAAAATCATCCATGTAAAAGTACAAAACAGCTTAATATTATCACCAATACTTATCAAATTTTCTCTCCATCTCACAATCATTTCCTTGATCATATCATGTTGAAAATATATCTTCATCCTCTTTAACTTTTCTTTATCACTTGAAAACACATTTATGAAATCATATCTTATCTCAATCTTTTTCCCCCAAAATTTACCAAAATCCTTTTTTAATGGGCCAACCCAAAGCCCACTTGGCCCGTAAAAAACATAGGCCCGGTGGGCTGGCCCAAATAGACAGGGTCGTGGTTTTTAAGGTATTTTGCGGCCCGACCCACACTAAATTATTGGGCTTATGGGTCGGCCCGATGGGCCGAGCCCATTTTGACAGGTCTAATTGTAACATGTGTGATGTGGTGTTGCTTATATGTTTTGATGTGTGTGATTGATCGTGATAAGGCATATCACAGAGTTGTGTTATAAAGTGTGATTCTGTATGTTAGTAATTATAATGTACACTGAGAATTCTAGTGTATGTGTGCAATACTTGTTGCAACTATTTGATGCTAAGTTTGTTATGTTTGTAACGTTACATATTATTTATATTTCTTCCTGTGGGAAGAAATGCTTATATTATATGTAGCTTTTAGTGTAGATGTATGCTTATATATCAAATATCACTTAGTTGATGATATTATACTACCATACATGCTTATGACTCGTGCAATGACTTGTTTTCATGTTTCCACTATAAAACGAGATTCATATCTCTAATTGGTGTGAGGTCAGATACATTGGAAAACAAGTCCAATGCTCTACCTTTTGGTAAAGAGGAACCATGCTTATGTTAAAATTATTTGGTTGGATATTTGGTGAGGAACCTTTATTTTGAAAGTCCTATTGGTGATGAACTATCATGTGTGCTTTATGTATCGTATTATGATGTGTATGTTATGAACTATACTATGACTTACTCGCTTGTGTGTATGTATTAAATGATTAACATATTAATAATAAGTGAGGTTAAACCTAGGGTTCATAATTAGGTGAATGGACTAGTAAGAATAATCTAGGCTATGAAACATGACTTAGATGACGATATTCGAACACGAAGGTAACTCAGTGTGTACTGTAGACGAGTAGTCGCCAGAATTGTAGCTTACTCACGAACTAATATGCTTTGTATGGAACATGATTTGATGTTACTCATCAAACATCCTCAATGATATCCGTGAACACCCAAAGATGATGCATTCAAAGCTTTTTAACTCATCAAGAAACTAGAAAAATAAACTCTCATATCTACAATGGTGTCAGTGAGGATGACAATAAAGAGATGAATTAGTATCTTGCTTATTTGATCTTGTTGCGTTTTGTGTTTTTCAATTTTCAATTTCCATATTGTACTCCAATACACTTCAAATTAAATAAAATGCATGTGTTTTTCCCTTTCTAAATGATCACGTGACTATATGTTTACATATTTGATTTCCTCCCTTGCATCCTTACCCACCTTTTTGATTATGACAAAGAGTGACAAGTATACTCACATTAGAAATAGAGCACATTATCTACTAATTTGAGGGGGTAGTTTAAACAATCAAATTTTATCTACATATCTTTTATTTTACCACATCTTTAAGAGATGCATTGTCATCATAAAAAAGTAGGAGAATATGGAACCATGCGTTTGCAGAGTTAATCAGGAAGTGATCAAAGCTAAACAAGTCATGCCTAGACCTATCATATTTTTTATGATAACAAATTATGAATATATAAAATATCCTTAATGATAACTCATAAAGATGAAATTTATCTTTGATGACAACAAAGCAGAAAGATAAGCAAGTTCTAAAACTATTTCAAGGGGTCAAAAAGGAGGGGGGATGTGGAACTATGCGTTTGGAGGGTTAATTAGGAAGTGATAAAAGCTAAGAAATTCATGCATAGAACTATCATAGTTTTGATGATGACAAATAATAAAGATATAAATTATCTTTGATGACAATTCATGAAGATAAAACTTATCTTTGATGACATCAAAGCCGAAAGATAAGAAAGTTCTAAAACTATTTCAAGCGGTCAAAGGTGCATAAGATAGTTTGTTCAAGATCTTATCCCAAATAAAGCCAAAGAGTTAAGGTTTAACTATCACAATGATTTTATCTATGATGGAGTCATACTTGAAGATATCTCAAGCTTCATCTCTAAGAATATTCAAGTGAAGTTTTATAGTGTGGAAGAAAGGAAGTGTGAAAGCACGCTTGATTGTGACTGAGTGATTAGAGTTAGTAAAAAGGGAGTATTTTTTTAAGTAATATGGTTGAATCACACACTCACTATAATATTTTTAAAGCCTTTATTTCTCAAAGAAGATAACCTAAAATTATTTTGGAGCCTAACAAGAGGAGTTAGAAACTGTTACAATGAGTAAGACATATTTTTGAATTGGAAAATGGATTTGACCACATACCCAATCGATTTTATAAGGGATAAATGAATCCATATCGATTATGAACAAAGGGAAACAATTAAATATCAAGTATTTCCAAAATAAGCAAAAATAATCGCTTATTTAGGTCATATAATCAATTGGAATAAGGACCCAATCGACTGGACAATTAAGTTTGCCTATGGATAATTTACATTTTTTAAAAATAATTTTGACCTTTAAATAGAGGAATCTCCCTTCACTGTTTCACATCCAAAAACATGAGAGTTTTCATCTTCATCACTTTCTCAGAAATATTTTCCCCTTCTCTCACATAAACTTGACCATAGTGTAAGAACAAGATTGGTTTTGTATTTGGCCTTGAGTTTTGATGTTAACTTTACATGTTATCTTAAAGAACAACTGTATACACTAACAATTTATTTCTAATGTGTGGCTTTTGCCTTGTAGGTTCTGAATCTAGTAAGAAGGCGTGTGATGTCGTCAAGTTCTGGACTCAACACTATAGAAGAGTACTAGTGTTGTGTTACAATGGAAGTCAAGATTCTGGAATGCTACTTCTGCAATGGTTCTAAAGAACGTTAGTACAAGAGCTTCTGATTGTGACTTTGTAAGGAAGCTTTGGAGGTCTTCAAAATCTTTACTTCTATGTCCCATGTTCTAAAGATGCTAGAGACGAGGTTCTGCTGAACAAGTTCTGAAGATCTAAAGACATCGCTTCTGAAGACCAAGTGTTGAAGACTCTGAAGACAAGGTTCTGCTGAACAGGTTCTGAAGACCTAAAGACATAGGTTTTGAAGACATAAGTTATGATCATCTACAACATGCTTCATTCAACATACAATCAGAAGCCTGTGAAGACAGAGAAGATCAAGGACGACTTATATGTGATAATGAACATAAAAATAATAACGTAAAATGTGACCTCTAATCTTATAGGGTGGCGTAAGGACAGTTAAACATGTACTTGTTATTTACCATTCCCACCATGACAGTTGGGGACTTTACAATTGTACTTTGCATTTCATATTTTACCCTCCAACTGATCTATCCTTCTCTATAAAGGAAGCATTGGAAGAATTTGAAATCAACGAACCAGTTCTACAAAACTACACCAAAGCGCCACACAAACTCTGTTAGAGAAATCTTTGTATAGTTTTGTATTTTATCAAGGAACTTTTGTTCTTATGTTGCTTATCAATACTCTTGTGTTGTTGCAATTAAACATCGTGTAATATGCTTATTAGAAGCATATTTGTAATACACACTTATAATCAACTTGGTTAATTATATGTAATTACAATAAATGAAATGATTAGAAAAATAAAAATCGTTAAAAAGTATTGCAAAAGTTTAAACATTAATATCTAGAATTTAATAGTGATTTATTTATCATGAAAAAGATATTGTAAGTCACTGTATGTAAGACATTTCTTTGATGTCATGTGAATTGGAGTTTTTTTTAAAGTTCAGACTTGTAAATAATAGATTTAAGATTGAAAAATGAAATAGGTTAAAAAGGGGAGTCATACATATCCGACATCTCATACCTTATCAAGAAAAGTTAAAATTATTGTGTAAGTTTCTTCAAGGAGTTAAAATTTCAAATTGGTAATCATTATTGGAACTTTGATTTCTATGAATGATCTTAAGTTATAGGGTATAAAACTCATTATTGTCATGTTATAATGGAGAATTTCTTGCCAATAGTTATATGCTCCATTTTTCTTGAGAAGTTGTAATGAACTATGATAAAACAATCTTTATTCTTTAAGTTTATTTGAAGAAAACTTATTGACCTTGGAAAGTTGCAAGCATTTCACAAAGAAATTTCGGTCACCTTATGTGAGCTTAAGATTTATTTTCCTCAACCATGTTTTTTGACATAATGATTCATATAATTGTCTAGATTGTCATGTAACTCAATATTATGGACCAATTAATATGAGATGAATGTACTTGATTGAGCATTACATTAAAATTTTAAAAGAGTACGTGAAGAATCGAAGTCGACCAAAAACTTATATTGTTGAAAGGTATATAGTTGAAGAAGCTTTTGGGTTTTGTACTTAATTTTCTCAAATGTTGAGCCTATAGAACTTATAGTGTCACACAACTCAGAAAAAACAATAAGGGGTACATTTGGTACAAGTAAGTTAGTGACCATGTCAAGCATTCAATGATGTTACGTACATTTTTATGTTTTTCACAATTTTGGTGAGGTTGTGTCTTATATTGAAAAACACATGGAAATTCTTAAGAGGTTGAATTCTGATATAAATGAAAATTGACTAACAAGATATTACAATCGTAGTTTAATTCTTTGGTTTAAAGATCATATTTTTTCTACAAATTCAAACTCAATTTAAATAAAGATTTTAGATGGCTAGAAATTGGATCAAATCCAAACATTATTTCTTATTATGAATATTAATCAATAAGAACACTTTTTATATGAAAGAACATGATTATCACACTACTATGGAATATACCTTCGATAACATTATATTATTACGAACATTTTGTCAATCGTAGTAATATCTCATTTTTAATGCGCGTGATTTTATTTTATTTTATTAAAACACTTCATCTCGGTTCCTAATAACAAATATGGTCATAGAATTTTGATAACAAGCTTAAAGTTCCAGCATCACTATTTTTCCATATTTTCAATAAAAATAAGCATGTGTCCCTTAACATTTATTGTTATATAAAAATTGAAAGTAGAATAGCTACAGTTGTTTCAATCAACTGTGGTTATATGTTCTATATTTCACTACAGTTGTTGTTTACAACCGTTGTGAAATTCTTTTCTACAAAATTAAAATAGAACAGGTTCTTTATTTCATTCATAACACACAAGGGTTCCCCAGCGAACGAGGCGACATAAATAGAAAAATCTTCATTCATTTCTGGGAACAAATATCATTTCTTGGTCTCATTCTCCTCTTAGAAGTACGATACATTACCTTTCTATGTCCATTGCTGATTGTTTATTTCTTGGCCTCTCTTGCGTGCTATGGTGTGATTTTCCTTTATGTGGTGGTTTTATTCCAATTTTTGTTTGGTTTTATTCAGATTTTGTGATGTTTTTGTTGTTAGAAAGCTATATGTTGTTGTCATGTGTCTTGTTATGGCTCTGTGATGTTTTTGTTATTATAAGTTTATGTTATTGTTTTTGTTTTGGTGTTATAACTCTATTGCAAATGAATAAATAAGTGTGGTTATGAATATGTTTTAGGTTTTGGTGTTGTATTGTTGTAATGGATATGCACATGCATATGACCATATTAGTGTATTATGTGTGTAGCATTAGTGTACCATTCACATTAGTCTTTTGATATATATTTTAGAATTTGTTATGGATCGTAGTTGGATGAAAACTAATAGATTATACCTGGTGTATGAGAAAAGAGTTCTTGAATTTCTTGAATTTTCCGAACAAAAACTTCTCAACAATAATGATTTCTTTTATTGTCCTTGTGTTAATTGCAGGAATATTAAAAAAACAGACAAAGGAGGAAACATTACATGACCTATGTTGTAATGGAATGTGTCAGAATTATAGAACATGTATGTGGCATGGAGAAATGAATAATAATCAAAATTGTTTATGTTAAAGGTATAAAGTGGGTAGTCGAATAAAAGTTTTACAAAATTGCTTGGTTTGTTGAAACAAATGCTACCAGAAGATAACCATTTGTCAGATCGTTGTTACGAGGCCAAGAAGATATTGTGTGTAATGGATTTGAAGTATATTAAAATACATGCATGCCCTAATAATTGCATATTATACAAGAAAGAGTATAAAAATTTGGATCAAAGTCCAGAATATGGTGACTCGCGCTAAAAGTTAAAGGACAACAATGGTGATGAAAATGACAATGTTAATAAGAAGTGTCCTACTGCTAAAGTGTTATGGTACTTTCCAATAATTTTAAGTTTCAAGAAATTTTTTTCTAATGCGAATAACACAAAGAATATTACATGGCATGCAGATGAAAGAAGATGTGATGGAAACATTCTCCATGTACTTGATTCTTTGCAAAGAAAGAAAATTGATTCATTATTTATGGATTTTGGCTTTGAGCCAATAAAAATTAGGTTTGGGCTTGCCATATATGGAATGAATCTCTTTGGTAATATGAGTACTAACCATTTTTTGTGGCCTGTTCTCACGATTTACAAACATATCTCCTTGGTTGAGCATGAAGCGCAAGTATATGCTATTAAGTATGATGATTTCTGGACAAAACCAGAAACGACATGGATGTTTATCTAAGTCCATTAATTAAAGATTTAATATTTTTGTGGGAGAAAGGCGTAAACGTTGATGATTCATATTTTGTTGAAAAGTTTAAGACGCGTGCAATGTTATTTTGCACAATCTACGACTTTCCTGCATATGGTATTTTGGATGGATATAGTGTCAAAGGACATAAATCATGTCCTATATGTGAATCTAATACTTGTTTTCACTAGCTTGAGTTTGGAAAAAAGACCGCTTACCTTGGGCACTGGAAATTTTTAAAATCCAATCATCCTTATCATAGATTGCGGAAAGCTTTTAATGGAGAGCACGAGTTTGAAATTGCTCCTAAACCTTTAAATGAAGATGAAGTTTATCAACGACATGAACACCTTAATGTTGTCTTTGAAAAAAGTCCCGTTGAGAGAAATATTTGGAAAAAGAGGTTGGTGTTCTTTTATCTTCCATATTGGTCTAGTCTCGATGTAAGACATTGTCTTGATGTGATGCATGTGGAGAAAAATGTGTGCGATAGTTTGATAGGAATACTTTAAAACATTCCAGGAAAGACTAAAGATAATAAGAATTCCAATTTAGATATGATGGAGATGAGTAACAACAATAATTGGCTCTAGAAGATATAGGAAAAAGGAGTTATTCGCCTCCGGCATATCACACTCTATCTAACAAGGAAAAGAAAAGTTTTTGAAAGTGTTTGTATGGTATCAAAGTTTCCCAAGGTTATTCATCAAACATTAAGAAACTTGTATCAATGAATGTTCTGAAGTTAATGGACTTAAAATCTCATGATTGTCATGTCTTGGTGCAACAACTTCTACCTGATTGTGTTTATTCTTCAATGCTATATATAATAAAGTTCTTGATTTCAAAAATTAGTTGAATTAAGAGATGATGTTACAATAATATTGTGTCAATCAGAGATGTATTTTCCTCCATCATTTTTTGACATTATGGCTCACTTACATATTCATCTAGTCAGAGAAATATGATTTTGTGGTTCAGTTTATTTAAGGTGGATGTATCCAATAGAGCGATACATGAAGATCTTTAAAGGATATACGAAGAATCATCATTGGCCAAAAGCTTCAATCGTTGAAAGGTACATCATAGAAGAAGTTATTGAGTTTTGTTCAAACTATTTGTCGGAAATAGAGTCTATAGGAATTCCAAAGTCTCGTCATGCTGGCATATTTGGAGGTACAGGTACTCAAGGTTTAAATGTTAAGTCAATAGATCATGATGTAGTTCTTGAAGCATATTTTTTTATATTGAATAATCTTAGTGAAGTTGAACCTTACATAGCTACTCAGGAAATAGTTATAAAGAAAAAAATATATTCCCGCATGAATGACAAGTGGTTGTTGACACAACATAATAAGAAATTCACAAGTTGGTTCCATAAGAGGATTTCTAATGATGATAGTGCATCCGAAACAATTAAATAATTTTCGTACATGCCAAAATTTATTGTGATAACTTGAAAGACATACGAAATTTATATTTTTTTCCCTTTTATACAAAAGCAAAAGATGATCATAGTACAATGTAAAATAGTGGGGTTATGGTTGAGGCCCAATCCATGTATTTCTCTAGTTCGAAAGATAAGAATCCTATTTTGAAAACTATAGCGTTTTATGGTGTCATTGAGGAGATTTCAGAGATTGATTATGTTATTTTCAAAGTGCCTTTATTTAAAAGCAAGTGGTTTCCTAATAACAATGATATTCAAATTGATGAGTTAGGATTCACACAGGTTGACCTTGGCAAGACAACTTATATGATTGACTTATTCAACATGACTACCCAAGCAAAACAAGTTTTTTATGTGACAGACCCTTCGAACTTATCGAGGATATGGTCAATTGTTATCCAAGGAAAATATATTCCTCACAGTGATGAAAATTTTGATATTCCTTCCACTTCATATGAAGAAGTTGATGGAGATGATGTGCATGCTATTTGTAACGATCATCAAGAAGGCATATGAGAAAATTAACAAGTATTTTATATTTTTCATTAATAATTTATTGTAAGTTATAATTTCTAAGGTTATTTACTAACAAGTATTATGATTAAAAATTATAGGTGTTTAAAGTCAAGACACCGTGATATTATTATTTGATGTAATGATGTGGATATTGTAGGTTGTTTTGTGCCATTTTAGTTTTGCTGTAATATACAATTTTTTGTTCTTAATCAAAATTTGTCTTTGATATAATATAATTTTTGGTCTAGTTCAATTCATAAATTGGTGTGTTGTTGTTTTTGATTTGAGAATTCAGGTTAATAAAAATTCCTAACTTGAGACAATCCTTTAAAGATTTTTTTTAGAGGGACAAAAAAATGAAAATGATTTTTTTAGAGGGAAAAAAAATGAAAATGTCTAACTTTAAAGGGACTTTAAACATATTTAACAAAATCTTTTATACAAGCATGTATTAAAAAAAATTTAGCAAATAATATTACAAGAGGAAGCAACCTTGATCAAAATATTTATATGCTCTTAATATTCATCATGGAGAATGATTTTGTAGTTGTCGATTTCACCGTGGTGGAAAACCAATTGAAAACAACTTTTCCTCTCAAAAAAAAATTAACCGAATGAAAAAATGGCAAACTTTCCAACATATCTTCCGTTATCTTGCCGTTATCTCGCCCGCCAAATTATGTAAAAGACTTGTTTCAATCAAGGTAAAAAATACTTTACTTTTAAAAGCGCTTTTGTTTTGTTGAGACTTCTATTAGCATAAATTTCAAGTGTCTTTTAAAATGCTCTAAAAGAGAAAAACAACTATATTGAAGATCATATTTCTTCTTTGCAATTTTGTTTTCGACAATTATATCAAGAAATTACCATCAATGCATCATTATTATTCAAACGTATTACTTTAATAAAAAATTAAATAATTTTTGAGATTCATTGATAGTGAAAATCTCCAATATATTTCAATTAAATTCTTTCAAAAACGTCTTCAATATATCAAATATATCCTCTACCAGCAACAATTATTTATTATCATTATTACACATATTATTATCATCTTTTAAATTGGTAGGACTAGGTTAAGCGGCAAAACCTATTGTACTAGTGTGACAAACAATTAGACTAAATATCTATTATAAAAAACAATTCTAGAAAGGTTTGCAAGTCATTATTGAAAATAATAACAAAACAACGCACTCAAATTGTCGCAGCTACCGTACAAGTTGACATGATTGTATTGACTTTATTTTGAAATGACATTGAGGCACCCTCAATTGACGTAAAATTTTTCTTGCCGACAACCAAAAAGTCATGAGTGTGGGAGCAATATGGTTCACTGTCAGGCTTTCCTTATTTGGAGGTGCCAGCCAACAAAGTACGGCAAAATCTTTTTTCTCTCTCGAAGTATCTACCTCGGATAGGGATGAAAATAGGTTTTTGTAAAGTTAGATTCTAACATGAACTTGAATTTTAGTCAAACAATTCAAAACTTAAGTCTCACATATTATTTACTCTCGATTTTTTTACTTTAAAGTTTGATCTTTGTATTTCTTTGAATTGAATTTTAAGTTGCCTCAAGCCATATACTACATTTATTCATCTCATTATGTATACTTTCTCCAATCTTCTTTTTTATTAATCCTTAATTTTAATTTTTATCGAACAATTTGATGCGTGGGACAAAAAACAACTACAATCAAAACAAATAGCTAGCTTTCAACAATAATAATTAATAAAATAGTGAATTTTGTAGATTACAATAAAATAAGGCGAAAAACACAAAAAAATTGTATATCCAATTCGATCAAATGATCTACGTTTGGGAGAGAGAACAACTCTCAAATTCACTATACTCTAAAAGTTGTTATAGAGATTATAAATGAATTACAAAAAAAAAAAATAGTCTTTCAAGTTCCCAAAATCAAACTCTATTTTTTACCCAAGTGTTTCTCAATCTCTCCAACTCTTAATATAAGAATCACACAAACCTAAAGTGTTTAGAAGTACTTCTCAATCTCTTTAGATAACTCCAAAGGTTTTTAAAAAACCCTTGCATTTCTAAGTATTTCCTTGAAAATTCATAAACCCTTATTTTTCCCTTTTGGTCTAAAATTCTAAAATTTTCATATTACAAATAAGAGAAGAGATACATATTTATAATTGTTAAAATCCAATAGATCCATAATAGAGCCCAATATACAACCCATTAACAAATGGATCCCCGAACATGCCCGAAAATATGTTAGTACCGAAATATGGAAAACTTAACCTCCCACATCCCCCAATTATACCTGGCACCTTTGTTTTCGGCATTTTTACGCTAATGTCCTCAAAATAACCGGAAAATTTTAAAATTTCTTGAAAATTATCGAAAAATTTGTACAATATCGAAAATTTCATTAAAGTTACTATTTTTTTATTGGGTGGATACCGAAAATTTAAAATTTTTGGTACCGGAGATTCCAAATTTTTGGTTAAGAGATATAACATACCAAAAATTTTAAAATTTCCGCTAATTGAAAAAAATTTTAAAATTTCCGAAAATGCTAATGCTTATTTTTTTCCTCTTGTTTTTAATAACTTTTTCTTAAAAACTAAAATCTGTAAAATAAATACAAGTATAACGAATGACATCAACGTGTCAAATTTGGTAACATGACACCTCTAATAACTCTTTATCACATATTCATATAACGAAATTCACCATTAAGCTACTATAATATAGATCATGTATACAAATTTTAACATCAATAAAAAATCATTTGATATGTCAACGAGAAGCACAAAAAGGAACGTCTTACAAAACTTTAACAAAACCGTTAATTTTGATCATTCTCTTTAACATATCAAATGATTTCCGATTGATGTTAAATTTTATGGACATGATCTATATGATGTTAACTTTCAATCTAACGGTGAATTTTGTTATACGAATACGCGGTAAAGAGTTATCGTAGATGTCATGTTATTAAGTTTGACACATTGGTGTCATTTGATTCTGCCCCCCCCCCCCCCCCCACACACACACGCATATATATATATATATATATATATATATATATATATATATATATATATATATATATATATATATATATATATATATATATATATATATATATATATATATACACATACATACATATATATATATATGATTTCTGATTGATGTTAAATTTTATGGACATGATCTATATGATGATAGCTTTCAATCAAAAGATGTATTTTGTTATACGAATATGCGGTAAAGAGTTATCGGAGATGTCATGTTATTAAGTTTGACACCTTTGTGTCATTTGATCTTGTCCCTATATATATATATATATATATATATATATATATATATATATATATATATATATATATATATATATATATATATATTTATCCATACAGATCTTCCTAGTGTCTAAAGCGACCCGCATATGCTAATTCTCAAGCTTTTGCATCATCAGTACAATTCTGTCTCCAACGGCCAGTAACGGGAGACAATGGACAATCAAGTTTCAACTTTACCTGAACCTAATGATTCTCGTTGACAAAACCAACAACAACGATTGTGTGTATACTCATATACATAGGCAGAGCTAAGATAAGGGAAAAATATGATGTTAAGTCTCATGGAAAGGGAAATAAATACGACACTATATTTAGAAGCAATAAGTCCATCACCATAACCTTCAGTAGCAATTTCTCTGAAGTGAACAATTCTTTGAGCTTTCCAGTGCCCCTTTGAAATTCTCCTCCCTTTCATATTCCAAATAGACAAATGCAAATGAAAACGTCAACTTTGTTGACGTAATACCAACAATCTTAAGCAGTGTTATACGGCCCCTGTATGAACAAAATGCACATAATCAAACAACTCACTAAACATCCAAAACAAATTTTATGGTGTGAAAAATAAAGTTCTTACCTATTTGTCTTGTACGTACAATCAAATATTAAAACCAGATGAAACATATGGATCAACTTCACAGAATCAGGATGTGTTCAGAAGATATCACCTACAATATCCTAACTGTCCCAATATCTAGTCAAACACATGTATTTCTCTTTGTGAATAAGGCTCAATAACATTTGCATTTCTGTCAACGTACCTCTCTTGCCTATTTGTATGTTAATATAGCTTTATACACTTGGGTAATACTCGCGAGCTTTTTTGGATCTCTGTCTTTCGTAGCAGCAATTATGTACGTAGGAACCATATTGTACTTCGTCATGTCATTCACAAAATTTCTTTCATGATATTTTAGAAGACCCAATATATTGTGGCCTTCCAAATTATTATCTACTCTATGATTTTGCATCCCGAATCTAACCATCACATTTCAACCAGGGCCACTTGGAATAGATCTCATGCTTAACGCACATTTAACCTTCATACTATAAATGGAGTCAGAAGAATTAGTAGTTTTGGATGCATTTATTCTTTTGTAATTTCCTCCTCTTTCACAACCCATAATTAATTTATCCTTCCTCCCTCGTATTCCATTACCAGAATCAAAACGAACAGTAACAACAACGATACCATGTACTTTACTAGTACATTGTGCCCATGCTAAAACTTTGACCGGGAGTTAAATATCTGTCAAATGCAGAGTATAATTATCAAATGTTATCAATTTCATAAATGATGGAAAATAATTAAATCTGCATTATTTCAATTCTAAGTGTTTACTGGGAAATTTACGGTGGTATAAATTTGGAAATTTCTAGTATTTTCCAAATATTTTGTAATCGCCCAGGAAATTTGGAAACTTCTGGTAAATTGCCCCGGAAAATTTGAATTTTCCACTATAAGGGTATTGCTTCGTACCGGAAATTTGTTTTTCTTACTAGAAATTTTGATTTTCATCCTACACCAACAATAATAAATTTTTTTACAAATGTATTTTTTTAAGGCTAAATAGTATCAGGGGCATTTTCGAAATAATTTTTTTTTTGACGTGGCAGGTTAATTTTTTTGAAATATATCATTTTTCATTATATTTTCTCATGTCATATTACAAAAATCCCTACCTTGACTTGAAACCGATGGTGATGTAAATTTAACCACCAACCACCTTGCTACCATAATTATCCAACAACATTAATGAAGTTCAAGATACCTTTGTACCTTGATCTCGCCACTTGCATCCTTTTGTTTTCAATCACCTTTTTCCGCCTAGGTAATCTAACAAGTCCACAAGCATGGTTTTTCAACCATCGTTGACTCCACCTGCTTTCGAATGCCTCCCTAAAGGTCATTTCCCTTTTAATTTTTCAATCCTTTAACCACGTTCCAAACATAACACCCAAAATATGACACCCATTTTTTTTTTGAATTTTGCAATCTTTCAACCACACACAATCTTCCTCCTTACCTTATCATGAGTCAAATGATAATCATAGGCCCCTGTAACCGTTTCCTCACTATACTAGTATTCATAGTAGGAAAGTCCACCTCAAATTGAGTTTTCTCCTCCATAGTTTTTAGAAGTTTCTTCCCTTGATTTTTACTCTTCTTCTTCTAAAATAACTCTCGACCAACCAAGTAAGCTTCTATGACACCAACTTTATTCCAGAAACTTAATGACAACTCATCGGTCTCATGCATCTTTATCCCCTGTCTTCTGCAAAATTCATTAAACTGTTCAAAAACAACTTTCAGACAATCAGCATGAACTAACCTCAAATCCCATACAAATTCTTATTATAAAAGTCTTCACTAGTAAATGATGAATGAACAACATTTAAACCTTCTAAAACATATAATATATTTTAGACCCTTTAACAATAATCACTTCATCATATGAAATATTCAACACCTCACAGTCAACTCTAGTGTAATAGCCTAGATCATAAAACATTCTTATAGACAACAAATTTTGCTCGATTTCTAGAACATACCCCATATTATGAATAAGAAAATCACGATCATAAAAAAGTTTAAGTCTGACCATACCAATACCATGAACCTTGCAAGTCTTATTTTCACCAAGGCGAACTACTCCACCTTCAAAGTCTCTAAGTATTTTATTCTTAGACACATGTAATAAGAGCAACCTGAGTCTATGACCCACATATCTTCAATCTCTAAAATCGACAACGCTAATACACCAACACTATTATAACTATCCTCATCTAAGGCAATTACAACTTGAACAAGATCATCATTGACCCTTCTCTCGAGACAATCCTTCTTGAAGTGACTGGTTTTCTAACGATTAAAAATTTTACCTTAATTTATCAAACCTATTTGATTTGGACTTCCCTCTACGCTCACTTTCCCCTCTTGAGAAATATTTACCAAAAGGAAAATCAAGAACAAACTTGTGTGGCTACCAGAAAAGAGCAAGTAACTTCCACCTCAAAAAGTTCATTGGTTCTTAAACTATCATGCCTTTATCATTAAAGTCCCCTTGGAAAATGAATGAGTTTGTCAAATTAACTAAACATAGGGATGAAGATAATCAAGTAGAATATGGTGGTTTAAAATCAAATTTTAAGCCTTATAACCTTTGTTTCAAAACTCGCAACTCAGGCCACATATAACCTTCAAAATACCTAATTGAAGCAAGGTTTATTTTGAAAGCATACTACAACAAGATTATGTTAACCTAGCTCCAAAGATATTTGCTAATTATGTGTATTGGTATCACACTCTCGCATCATTTTTCAATACTTTGAATGTCTGGATCAACATCAGGTTTTAAGCATTGACCCATTCATCGTACTTTATAACATGGTCTCATTAATAACTTTGATTTCAAAATTTGCATGGGCATGGAATTAAAATCACCATTTTAAAATGAAAAGTTGTACATGCAAACCATAACTTAGCACTAAGGGAATTTGACCCAAATAATTATTTTTTTACCTAATCTATTAGACTTAAAACCTAATCAATTAGGTGAGTTAATTGGCCCACATATCCTTTCCTTTTAAGTCAATTTTTTCCTATATAAATGAGGTGCCTCCTCACTTCATTTTAAACGAGAGTTCGGGATTTCTCTAATTATTTGCAATTTATCTTACCTCTTTCTTCTCTCTCTCTAAATATTTATTTTCACCAAAGTTGACTTTGTGCTTTATGAGTGAAAAATGATTGTGAGGAAAGAGATATATTAGCGTCTACCATTTTTGTTTTCAAGAGTGAGATACTCATGAAGAATCGAGTTTGGTTCTTGAGAATAACTAGTATTAAAATCTCTGTTTGGTTCTAGAACACATCCTGAAAAAGTTTTTTGCTTATTTGAATTAGCCTGTAAAATATCAAATTGGTTCGTTAACTCCGCCCGTGGAAAAATTTTCTTTTGGTTGGGGATAAGCTAGTGTAAAATCTCTAGATTTGCCTCAAGGTGTGTGGGCATAACCTGTAAAAGCTCAATATTATAGTCAAATCTCAAGAAGATCTCTTAGGGTCAGGAGTAGGCCAATGTTCGGCCGAAGCTGGATAATTTTATGGTGTCATCCTCTAACCCTTTTCCTTTTATTTTTTGCAATTTACTTTACTGATATTTCTCTCCGGTGATTTTTATTCTGATCTTATAAATACTAACACAACTTGCTTCTTTGCTTCTAAAGTAACAAAAACTCTAAATTAATTGCTAATTTTGAATACCAAAATTCACCCACTCTCATGTGCTTGGAGTCACTTGTCCAAACATGTTTATTCAATCATATTAAGTATGAAATATTCCAGTCAGCCTTCAATTGTGTTTGTTTTAAACTTAATTATACATTATAATTAAACCCCTACTTCCAAATGTAACGCCCCAGACTGCTTTCGGGATGATTGACTGACCCCACAAACCAACACGATTCTTTTCAGCATGATTTGTCCTCACTCACACGTTTTGTGGAAACTTCCCAGAAGGTCACCCATCCCGGAATTGCTCCAAGCCAAGCACGCTTAACTATGAAGTTCTTATGGAACAGGCTACCGAAAAGGAGATACATCTTGTTGGTATAGGTAGTACCTATCAATACTTATAAGCTTTCCTTCAACCATTCAGTCCCATACCTGCACGGCCTCAGGATCCCTCTCATTCCGATGTGGCGACCACTCCACGCCATCTCCGGCCACGAGTGTTACATGCGGTGCAACCACCCCCCGCCTTCTTCTCCCTCGGGTGTTACATGCCCACAAGCTTCCGCATGGTTCGTCCTCAAACCACATCGTATTGGGAGAGAATCAGGCTCTGATACCACTTGTAACGCCCCAGACCGCTTTAGGGATAATTGACTGACCCCACAAACCAACACGGGTCTTTTCAGCATGATTTGTCCTCACTCACACGCTTTCCGGGAAACTTCCCAAAAGGTCACCCATCCCATAATTGCTCCAAGTCAAGCACACTTAACTATGGAGTTCTTATGGAAGAGGCTACCGAAAAGAAGATGCATCTTATTGGTATAGGTAGTACCTATCAATCCTTATAAGCTTTCCTTCAACCATGCAGTCCCATACCTGCACGGCCTCAGGATCCCTCTCATTCCGATGTGGCGACCACTCCACGCCATCTCCGGCCACGAGTGTTATATGCGGTGCAACCACCCCTCGCCTTCTTTGGCCTCGGGTGTTACACCATACACCTTCAAAAAAGCCCATGTCTGAAATTATGTTGTTCTTGTTATTGGATGCCTCAAACAAACATGGAAAACTCATTAAATGGCCTGGTTTCTGCCCACTTTTCCTTCCAAAATTAAATATTTTGTATGTTTTTTAGCTTGCTACCGATACTATTAGAAAACGAATGAGAGCTCGAATCACCACTATTATCTAGAGATAACAAATCTCTCCATCAAATTGATTCCTTCTTGAACTACTTATTTAAATCATTTTAAAGAAAATTATTAGCAAAATTACCATATCTAAAGTTTAGAATCTCTATCCAAGGGGACTTATTTTCTTCATGACATCTCTATTTCCACTTTGATAAGAGATCTTTATTGAATGTTTCAATATTTTTAACTCCCATGCCACCATTTTTCTTGTTTCTATAAATCTTCTCCCAATTCACCCAATTGATCTTTTTCTCCACTAATTCTCCTCCCCAAAAGAAATTACACGAAATTTGTGTGATCTTATAAATAACACTAATATAAGCTTTGTAAAATAAGAAGTAGTATAGAGGAAGGATATTAAGAACAAAATTCCTCAATGTGTCATACCCTAATTTTTAACCCTAAGATCCCTCAATCATCTTACATTCATGCAATACATCTAGATCACAATCTTAAGGATGCGTTTTGGTTTTTGCTAACCTTGCCTTTGAGGGATCACTAAGCACCCATTTTTTTATTTATCTTGTGAATACATGTTTCTTGTTATACTAATCTCTAACCAAAATACAAAAAGATGTTTTGTTTCTCTTTATACTTTGTAAATTGTAGGTGTCGAGCCAAGTACATCCATCGCCTCTCCTAAATTAGGGTTTTAAGGATCGTCTATCAATCAACTGGTCATTCATGGAAGCTCAATGGCTTAAACTCCAAAGAAAAACTCTTGTAATTAAATTGTTGTGCCTTGGGAATCTTTTAGCTTCATTTGATCAAGTCCATCCCAATAATTTGAGGTTGGATTCATCAAGAAGTTCCATAAGTTCATGTGTTTATTTCTATGTCTTCTTCACCAAGTTTCTTTAAGATATGAGCATCGTCATCATTTGTGCCTCAAAATAACATCATTTCAAGGTCACATGTTCTTCATCATGCCTTAGATTACAAGTAAAGTTCAAAAGATTCAAAGTTGATTCAATTTATTTGACCTAATGTGGCATGTTCTTGATTCTATGATCAAAAGACCATAACTCTCTAAATTTTAACATTTTTTAGTGCTTTTTTTTTGTTGTAAATAACTCTCCTTGACACCATCAACAACTTCTCTTCACAAGTCAATAAGTAATTTTTCTTAGAAATTCATCAAAGATGTGAAGACATTATATCTCATTTTGAAGATTCAAGTGACTTTTGCCCATTTTTCCAAGACCATAACTTGCTCATTTTTCAACATTTTTAATGCCTCTTTTTGCTTTGAATTTTTATTGATGTTCTTTACAAATCATCTTCAAAGATCAAGAGCTAAATCATTGAGGAAGACCTTGGAATTCTTTGAGACATTATAGGTCACTTTGGGTTTTAACTTATAAATTTTTCTAAGTACAAAAAGGGCTTATTTTTTCTCAACTTTGAAGAAGCATAAATTTTAGATCAGATTACCAAATGAATACTTTCTTTGCACAATGTGAAGATTAAAGAAAAGTCTTCCAATTGCAAAAGGAATAAGATCAAAAAGCCTCTTGTGCATGATACCCCATGAGTTTGAAAATGGTTGCTTGAAATTAAAGTTTTCACTTTGGCCAGATTTTGAAATTAGCTCAATTCAAATTTTAAACCAATTTAGCACGCATTTTTGTTTCTAAACTTGTTTAACAACCTTCCAGAAATTGTTTAAACATCAAAACACAAGAATTGAATGGGTTTTGATGGGTTAGAGATCACATTTTTCTCACTTTGCAAGCTCACACGATTTCATTCATTTTGGATCCAATTCACACACTTGAGCCTTGCATTCACCTAAGCTATAAATGTTGACCTCATTCTGTGGTGTCGTTTTCTTTTACCTCCCCGTTTCACTTGGGAGGACGGCACGCTAAACCCTTCACGCGAAATTTGGAAGGAGAATGCGCCCGTGGCGGGATGAATTTTATTTCAGTTCTTCCTACGATATCACACGAACTTTCTTATTTGTCCTACGAGTAGGAAAGGGGAAAAAAGATCTCAACTAAACCCTAGGAGTTTGCTAAGTGTGGGGATTTCACCTAGACTAGAAATTCTGGAGTCCGGGAGGTCGGTTATACATAGGGAAGTGTTTAAACACCCTACATATCTGTAGTACTCTACAGGAACCTTCTCTGTGTCATTGTGATTGTGTTTGCTGCTAATGATTGGGAAAGTTTCTCCTTTGTGTTAGGAGAAGGAATTGATTTGATTTGAAAAGACAGACAGACAGACAGACTGACTATTTTTTGGTATTTTATTAGCTCGCTGAGATTCCTTGTGAACCTCATGCCTACATATCCCTAGTGGAAGTCAGAGCTTAATGTAGTTCGGGGAACTAACTAGGGAAAATAATTGTTTTTTTTTTATGCCTTGCTTGAAGCTCAAGGTTGAAGCTTGGAATTAAATCTCTGTTTACAGTAAAGAGACATGAAATCATCTCTACAGAGAGGTATTTGTACTATTCTACCACAAACATTTTGAAAGAGTGACAGAATAACTGAATTCATTTCATTCAAGAGGGGGACCTTACTTGTGTGTGTGCAAGTATGCCAGTCAGATGCCTCTTAAATGAAAGAAAGATGCTCGTCCAAATTAGGGAAAGTGTACAAGTCTGGGGATGTGCCAGAGCATGTCTTTCAGAGTCCTAAATGGGAGACTTTGATTGAAATTGAAATTGAAATGTTTGTTTGTTTGAATGTGGTAGAGTAGTAAAAATATCTCTCTATAGAGATAAGCTATGTCTATCTACTGTATAAAAGATTTGAATTTAGCTGGCTTGTATGAGGCCCAAGCTTGAGGCTTTTTGATTGATTAATTAATATTATTGACTCTGGGAGATGACTCCATTGAGAATTAATTACAGGGTATTTTAGTGTTCTGTACAAAGCCCAGAATTGAGGCTGTCTCTATTTGGAGAGTGTTTATTTGATGGATTTTATTTGGTGTTCTGTACAAAGCCCAGAATTGAGGCTGACTCTACTGAGGGAGACTCTATTTATGTGCCTTGTACAAAGCCCAAGGTTGTGGCTGACTCTAGCTATGAAAAACATTATTTTCTGCCTTGTACAAAGCCCAAGGTTGTGGCGGACTCTTAAATAAATGAATTGAGTGTGGATGACTATATGGGGAAAGATCCTAAGTGTTAGGAATCTTTGACACATGAAAGTATGGTTTATCTGCCTTGTACAAAGCCCAAGGTTGTGGCTACTGAATGATGAAGAACTCACTGGGGAGACTCTATTATCTGCCTTGTACAAAGCCCAAGGTTGAGGCTGACTCTTGACAGGGGAGTTTTATTGTTTGGTGCCTTGTATGAAGCCCAAGGTTGAGGCTAACTGTTTTTGTTGGTTTTAACTCTACTGGAGATTAAAAAGACTGTTTTTCTTTGGAAGCTAACCCTTTCCAGGGATTTTGACTCAGCTGGTGAATTTGTCTGTTAAAAGACTGACTTTATCATGTTTTTGGAGGCTGACCCTTTCCAGGGGTTTTGACTCTTTTGGGGAAATTATCTCCTAAGAGAAATGAATCTTTATTTTTTTGACTTTTTATTAATTGACTTTGGAGGCTAACCCTTTCCAGGGGTTTTTATTAAAATGAAGGAATGTGTGGAAGCTAACCCTTTCCAGGGATTTATTGAAATGGAGGTTGATTTTAATTGACTTTGGAGGCTAACCCTTTCCAGGGGTTTTATTGAAATGGAGGTTGATTTTAATTGACTTTGGAGGCTAACCCTTTCCAGGGGATTAAAATGAATGGCAGAAAGATTATCTAGTGGAGACTTCTTGTTTAAAGCCCAAGATGAAGGCTGACTCAATGCTGAGGATGATCAAACATGGATCCTAGACTCTGCTAAGGAAGATTGATGAAGATAAGGGTGACAGAGACTATCCATGTCTCTCATTCCAAAAGGTGTACTCAATGCAAAATTGAGACAAACTTAGCTTGTTTAAAGTCTGGTTTAAATTGGAAGAAACTCACCAGGGTAGGCTAAAAGGTGACTAAAGACCTGTTCCTATGTTTATAAGAAACCTGATGGGTCCTTGTATACAAGCTCAAGAGGAAGCTGGAAATGCTTTTAAGAAGCCTGTGGGTCCTTGTACAAAGCCCAAGAGGAGGCTAATCGAGGGTCCTTGTTATAGCACAAGAGAAAGCTATGTAGTTTTGAACTTATTTTGGCTCTAAGCAAATGGGTAAGAGGTTTCACCGGGAATAATTCCTCTTTGGGTGGATGTGTCCTATTATTTGGATTCTAAGGTTTTTACCAAGATGTTTCACCGGGAATAATTCATCTTGGGGGTTTGAACTACAGATCTCTAATTAGGAAAGAGCCTTCACCGGGAAGACATTCTCAATCCTAGGCCATATTCCTATAATATATATATAGTTTAACTGTCCTAAGGTTTATACTCAAACATAGTTCTAAACAAATATATGTACAGTTTATATTTGACAGTAATTTAAATAAAGACTGTAAATTGAAAGCTTGTAAAGCCTAACCTGGATGGAGTGGAGGCCTTTGAAGAAGTATGTACAAAGCCTTACCAGTAATTGATGGATAACAGTTGAATATATAGGATAAACAGTTAATGGTTTTTGAAAACAGAAGAAGTGAAGATGGACAAAGGTCACATAGGTATCTGAAGAGTTTCACCGGGAATAATGCCCTTCAAATACCAGAAGAATGTTTTGAAAACAGAAAGAAGATTTTGAAAATACAGTTTTGAAAACAAGCTAAGAAGAGAAGGTTTTTGGGACTTACACTCTATTAGAGGCCCAGTACTTTACAGTACTGGTGTAAAAGCAATTGAAAATGATTTTGAATGATACAAGGTTTTGTTGTTTGAAAACCCTAATCATTTGATTTATTTGGAGATTTGAAAACAGTTTTGAGAATTGACAAAAGTCAACTTAATTAAAGTAAAAATAAAGATTTTTTACTTAATTAAGACCTAAACAATTAGGGTTTTATCATAAACTTTATTTACAAAATGATTTAGGTTAAAACAAAGTGAATATATGTATTTAAAGTATTTAAGAAAACACTTAAAACATACTATTTTAAACCTAATAAAAATATATGAAATAAATAATATTTTTATGATTTTTTTGATTATTCACAAAATAGGTATATTAAATGATAAGTGTGTGAAAAATGGAGTGAAAATAAATTAATTTGATAGGTTAAATAAATATGTGAAGTTTGTGAGAAAATGAAAGAAATTGTGTGTTAAAAAAATAGTTTTGGCCCTTGGAGGGTTTGAACCCACGCCCTCTAGGCCACACACTCAAAACAAACACCACTGAGCCAACGCGCGTGTGGTGATAGTGGCTTGCCTTCATTTGGTTATGTTTCAAAACAAGTTGCAAATCCTTGAAAAATAAAAGAATCAAAAAGTCTGGGGCGAGGGGGATTCGAACCCCAGACTTGAGGCATGATGATACTAAGGGCGTATGGGAGGCCACTAGGGCAAGTTTGTTCAGTCGTTAAGGGAATGCCTATCATTAAAAATAAAACAAACTTTGCTCAGAGATTTGAAAAATGGCGCCACCCTCCATCTTCGTCTTCAACCTCAAGCTCCATCAATTCAAATTTCTGAACTCTCTCAACTCTCAACCATTTGCATTGATGTAAACATGAAACTTGCTCTAAATTCACTCACGATTCTAAATATGTAACTAACATGAATTAATATTAACTACATCTAACTAATTTACCAGAAATCGTGAAGAACCCTAAAATTTCAAAATCAAATTAAATGACTATACTGCAAGATAAATGGATGATGATAGAGGGTTTTCAATCCTCTGATGATGCTGAACAAGATAGAATCGAGCTATTTCACAAAGAGTACTTAAATTAGAGAAGTGAGGTTCAGGAACTTACCTCTGAAAATGGAGGTCGTGAGGATGATTGAGAGCACCTGGGCTTGAATGAATGATCTCAATAGCTTCCCTGAGACTCAATGATGCTAACTGAATGCTTGTTGGAGCTTGAATCCTCCTGAATTGCTCTATGGTCCTCCCTCGATTTCAGCTTCAAGTGAACATGGAGGGTGTTGATTCTTGAGTTACAGATGAGCTGCAGCCATCTGGTTAGCTTCACTATGACCTGAGGAATGTGCCTGGATGATTGGCTTGGCTCAGAACCTCCTGAATTACTCCATGGACCTCCAACTGCAAATGCTCCAAAGTGAGAGCAACAATGGTGTTCCTCCACTTACAGAAGTGATCCAGGTGCTTGGATCACCTCAAATGACCTCCCTTGAGATGTTAGAATGCTTACTTTCCAAAGATGAGCTCTGGTTTGAAGAAAACGATTCTTCTTGCCAAAGAACTTTGAAAAACAATAAGCATGAGAAGAGAAAGAGAAAGCAAGGAATTGAGTTGCTTTGGTGTGGTTTCTGAATGAGAATGAGGCCTCTATTTATAGGGAATTGGTTCAGAGTAATTGATCATAGTAAGCTTGCTTAATGAGGTGAGTTTGGTTTCTTAGCCATGAAGAAAGTTTGAAAATATCCTAAATGCAATGATGCATTTTCGGGCTAGCTTCCCCAACCATTGATCTTGCATGATCTTAGGGAACATTTCTGATTCAGAGGAGAGTTCTAATTGGCTTAGAGCAAGATTCCTTGATGATTCACCATTTGCCATAAATTCAAAAATGCAATCATTACATAATCACATGCCTTTGTTTTTGGGAATCTTCTCTAATCCTTATGCAATGATGAATTTGAATGTATGGCATGTCTTCAGATGTATTAGAGGTCGTGTAGCATCATTTAGTGAAGCAAAATGCACAAAATTGCAAAGTTTCAAATTGTACATGACCTATAATTTCACTTCATGAGGCCAACTTTGAACAAGCATAACTCCTAGCTCAAATTGAATTTGGAGAAGGTTGAACATAATTTGGAAAGCCCTAAACATCTACTTCAAATCATTAGTTTATGTCTTCTTCAGAATCATTTGGGAAATTTGTGAAAAATGAGCCCAAAGTTGGATGAAAACTAGGTTAAAACACTTAGAAAAATTTCTAAGTGTTTATGACCTAAACTTCAAAATTTCCAAAACTTCATAAATGGTTGATCTTTTGAAAAAAGTTCCTTTGTAAGATGTTGTTTTATTTTGCAAGATCTACAACTTTCATGTTGGAAGTTTTTTGAGTTGTGTAGGTGAAATTTTGAGTTCTCACCATGCCTTCAAAAACCCTAATTCCCGACTTTTCGCTCCTTGATGAATTTCTTTGAATTTATTTGGTCAAATGACTTTGACATCCATATATTGATGATATTGATCTTTGAAAGTCATTTTTTGACCAAAAACCTTAAAAGTCAATGATGATCCTTCACAGTTGACTTTTTCCTGACAAAGTGAATTTTTGGGTTTTTGTGTAGAAACAAGATCTTTTCCTCAAATGAATGATGTAAATGGATTATATTGAGGTAGTAGAGATTCTTGAATCATGTCTTGAGTTTTGGATTCATGCCCTGATTAAAAGTCAACTATCTTGGTGAATTAGGTCAAAACCCTAATTTGTCGACCATGTGAAAATAATGACTGTAGACTTTGAATTGAAGTGTGATGTCCAGTAGATCTTGTAATATGAGTTATTTGAAGATGATTGATGTCTTTGAATGGTTCCCTGAGGCTTTTTAGGGTTTCCCAAAAGTGATCCCTGATTTTAGTCCTTGATAGGCTCAAAACCCTAGTCTGGTGACCTGAGTAAACCTGTATTCATATGACTGGATGTCTGTCAATCATAGATGAGAAAAGTGAAGTCTTTGAGCCTCATGATTGTATTAGGGACTAATCCTTGTATTGATTGATCCTTTGCCTGAGCTTTCTTGTCTTTGAGTATCCTCGATTGGATACCAGATGGAGAAGTGACTGCTCTGGGAACTTGTCTTGACCTGATGAAAAATCCTGAAGATATGCCATCTCAGGGGGGTCAAAAATTAGGGTATGACAGATGCCCCTATTTAAGTTTCTTTTATCTGGAGGGAGAGAGATTGAGATCTCGATCTCTCCTGCGTAAAAGAGACTTAAATATCAAAGAATGCCCAAATTTTGGGCGCTCCTGAGATGTTGTAACTGACATAGTCTTTGCATGACTTGATCCCGTTGTCGCGCTTGGCGGGGGATGAGGAGACAAACTCCTGCAGAAATACTTGATGTGGATTCTGGTGAATGGATGGCAATGTTGGATGCGCAATCCATCTTCTTTAACTAAGTGTTGATACTTAGAAAAAGGTAAACAACCTCTTCTCGTTTCGGATGTCCATATCTCGAAACTGGTCTCGGTTGTGTTTGGACAATATCTCAGATAAAGAGAAAATTTCCAACGGTTTGTTTCCTCATCAAACTTCTCATCAGCACTTGGAGACGAGACGCCATTTGATGGTAAATAAAGAAACTTCAAAGGTTTGTTTCCTCGTCAAACTTCTTATCAGCGCTTGGAGATAAGATGCCATTTGACGGTAGTAAAGAAACTTCAAAGGTTTGTTTCCTCGTCAAACTTCTTATCAGCGCTTGGAGATAAGATGCCATTTGACGGCTGTAAAGAAACTTCACCATCTTCCCTTTTGACTTGACGTCTTTGAAAGAATGTCATATGGCCTCATGATCTTTTGAGGGGCTAATGACTTTGTTTGAAGGCGGACGAACTGTTTTCGGGGTGAAAACTGCCATTCGTCAACTGATGCCTGGGGAATCAACGAACTGTTTTCCTAAGAGGAAAACTGCCATTCATCGACTCTGTGGGGAGTTAAACATCCCAGAAACAGACAAACTGTTCGAAGAAACTGCCATTTGTCGATCTCTTGAGTATTTAACAGACAAACTGTCTTTTCTTGGGAAAAGACTGCCATTTGCCAATTGCTAGGGGAGCAAACTGTCTTCTACTGGGAGAGACTGCCATTTGTCGACCCTGTCATGAAAGAAAGTGAGCAAACTGTCTTCTGCTGAAAAAAGACTGCCATTTGCTGACCTTGTCATGAAAGAAAGTGAGCAAACTGTCTTCTGCTGAAAGAGACTGCCATTTGCTGACTTTGTTATGAAAGAAAGTGAGCAAACTGTCTTCTGCTGAAAGAGACTGCCATTTGCTGACTTTGTTGGGGAATCTGAACTATCTTCTGGACGAAGACTATCATTCACTGACTCCGCTGGGGAATCATTTGTCGATCTGCTGGGAGAGTCTGAATTTTTCTTTGACAAGAAGTGGCACCTCTTGACCCTGCTGGGGGAAATACCAAACCTCTAGGTAATTCCAAAATGTGAAGCAGACTATCTTATCTGAAGAAGACTGTCGAATGTCGCTCTGCAGGAGATTCTCGGCTGAGGAATTCCAAAAGTGAACAAACTATTTCCTTGAGGGAGACAACCATTTGTTGACTTGCTTGGGGAGATCCTTGTGTATGAACTGTTGTCTCGAAGGAAAAAGTTTTTCTCGAACTTGCAGGGGAAACTCTGAGTTCATGCCTTAATGACTCGGGCATTCACAGGATCAAAGCCTGATTCGGCTATGCAATTATGATGTAATGTATGCATGAATATTATGACAATGATAAAATGTAAAGTGAATGTGAATAGAATTGTCGCGGATGTAAAATCCTAAGATACGACTGAAATTCTTGTGGATCAGAAGATGTCCTCTTCTTGTAGTTCGAACTCTGTTTGGAATATCTGGCTATTAGTTGTCCGCTGTCCGAAATAAGTAATATGAATTGAAGTAAAGATCCGTCATCGGGAGATGTTCGCAAAGCGACCTCATGGGGAAAACTTGGTTCCCGGAGTCTCAACCGTTCTCGGAGCAACTGTTTGTATTCTTCCTATTGTTTGTAAACCTTAGAAAGAAATTTCACCTTTATTTTTGCAAGTAAATTCATTTTTATTTTATGAAAACATTTGTTTCAAGAAAATGACTGTTTAAACTTAAAACGCATTCCAAGAAACTGAATAAGACTAGATTGCAAAGGAAAAGCACAAGGCTCAAATTATTATGTATGGAATGGTAATCAGCCAAATGCTTGATTCCATGGAGTATTTACAAAGTTGGAAATTGGTAATTTTCGGGAAAAGGGCTACGATGAAACGTGACGACCGTTATCTTTCCCTTCCACTCCGAGTTGCGCTGTATTCGTGCTTCGTAGAAGATGACCTGCTGATGATGAATACTCCGCTATGGATTTTGAATGATCAAGTTTGTCCTGAACACAGTTACTTGCCATATATCCCTAACTTTTGCGTAAACTACCCCTTTCGGGTTTTAAGTCTACCGGGATTGATTAATGTATATTTTTTTTTTATGTCTCTAATTTTTGCCTGAATCGCCCTTTCGGGTTTTCGATTCACCGAGACGCTCTTTTTTGCCTAAGCCGCTCTTTGCGAGTTTTCGACTTAGCGAGCTGTTCTTTTAATTATTTAGGCGAAGTATTTCTTGACTGCGTCGACGTTCACAGGACGGGTGAATTCTTCTCCATCCATAGTCGTGAGTATTAAGGCTCCTCCTGAGAAAGCTCTCTTGACCACGTAGGGGCCGTCATAATTGGGAGTCCATTTCCCTCTCGAATCTGTGAGAAAAGATTGAATCTTTTTGAGTACAAGGTCGCCTTCTTTGATTGTGCGAGGTCGAACCTTTTTGTCGAAAGCTTTCTTCATTCTTTGTTGATATAGCTGTCCGTGGCATAAAGCTGTCATGCGCTTTTCTTCGATTAAGTTCAATTCATCGAATCTGCTTTGACACCACTCAGCTTCTGTTAATTTTGCCTCCATCAAAACTCTCATTGATGGAATCTCAACCTCTATAGGTAGGACTGCTTCCATGCCATATACAAGGGAGAAAGGAGTTGCTCCAGTCGAAGTACGTACTGGTGTACGGTAACCGTGAAGAGCATACGGGAGCATTTCATGCCAATCTTTGTAAGTAATGACCATCTTCTGAATGATTTTCTTGATGTTTTTGTTAGCTGCTTCTACAGCTCCATTCATCTTTGGTCTGTAAGGAGATGAGTTGTGATGTTCGATCTTGAATTCTTCACAAAGTTCCTTCATCATTTTGTTATTCAAATTTGACCCATTGTCAGTGATTATCTTGCTAGGAATGCCGTAGCGACAGATGATGTGATTCTTGATAAACCTGACGACAACTTGTCTTGTAACGTTTGCATATGAAGCTGCTTCAACCCATTTGGTGAAATAGTCTATAGCTACCAAGATGAAGCGATGTCCGTTGGACGCTTTTGGTTCGATCATTCCAATCATGTCGATTCCCCACATGGAGAAAGGCCAAGGGGAAGAGAGTATGTTGAGAAGAGATGGTGGCACATGAATTCTATCGGCGTAGATCTGGCATTTGTGACACCTCTTTGCATACTGGTAGCAATCTGACTCCATCGTCAGCCAATAATATCCTGCTCTCAGTATTTTCCTTGTCATGGTATGTCCATTGGTGTGAGTACCAAAGGAACCTTCATGTATTTCTCTCATGAGTATTTCTGCTTCTTTTCTGTCAACGCATCTGAGCAGAACCATGTCGAAGTTTCTCTTGTACAGAACATCTTCATTCAAGAAGAATCTACAAGCTAACTTTCTCAAAGTCTTTCTATCTTTCTTTGATGCCCCAAGAGGGTACTCTTGCTTTTGAAGAAAGTTCTTGATGTCGTGATACCACGGTTTGTCGTCGATGATTGCTTCTACTGTGAACACATGAGCGGGCCTATCCAGGCGCATAACATCGATCTGAGGAATGTCATTCCAATGATTTATCCTAATCATGGAAGAGAGTGTGGCTAATGCATCAGCCAAGTTGTTTTCTTCACGAGGAATGTGATGAAAATCTACCCTGTCGAAGAATGGTAACAATCTTCTTGCGTAGTCTTTGTAAGGAATTAGCCCTGGTTGGCGTGTTTCCCATTCTCCTTTGATTTGATTGATGACCAAAGCAGAATCTCCGTATACATCCAAGTGTTTGATTCTTAGATCCATGGCTTCTTCGAGACCCATGATGCAAGCTTCATATTCGGCCTCATTGTTTGTGCATTTGAAAGTTAATCTGGCAGTAAATGGAATATGGGTACCCTGAGGTGTAACAATGATTGCCCCAATTCCTCGTCCATAAGCATTGACAGCTCCGTCAAAGATCAAGCCCCACTGGGATCCTATCTCAGGTCCTTCGTCTGGTAGTGGCTCGTCGTGATCTTTCATCTTGAGGTACATGACGTCCTCGTCCGGAAAGTCGAAACTGGTTGATTCATGACCATTGAGTGGGTGGTGAGCCAGGTGCTCAGCTAGAATGCTTCCTTTCACGGCTTTCTGTGCGTGATACTCAATGTCGTATTCTGATAACAACATCTGCCAACGGGCAATTCTCCCAGTTAAAGCAGGCTTCTCAAATATGTACTTGATTGGATCCATATGAGAGATCAAGTAAGTAGTATGTCGAATCATGTACTGGCGGAGACGCTTGGCGGCCCAGGCCAAAGCACAACACGTCTTCTCGAGCATGGAGTAGCGGGATTCACAGTCAGTGAATTTCTTGCTCAGGTAGTAAATGGCATGCTCTTTTCTCTTTGTCTCGTCTTGCTGTCCAAGGACACAACCCATGGAATCTTCTAAGACGGTTAAGTACATTATCAAAGGTCTTCCTTCCACTGGAGGAGACAAGATGGGTGGTTCGAGCAGATATTCCTTAATGCTGTCGAACGCTTTCTGACAATCGTCTGTCCAGACACAACTTTGATTTTTCCGTAAAAGTTTGAAAATAGGAGCACAAGTTGCAGTCATGAGATATATGAATCTTGAGATGTAATTCAGACGTCCAAGAAATCCTCTAACTTGTTTCTCGGTTCTGGGCGAAGGCATTTCTTGAATTGCCTTGACTTTGTCTGGATCTACTTCAATTCCTCGTTTGCCGACAATGAAACCAAGGAGTTTTCCTGAGTAGACACCAAAGGTACACTTGTTGGGGTTCAGGCGAAGCTGAAACTTCCGTAAGCGTTGAAATAACTTTGTCAGATTCTGTATGTGATCTTCTTCATTTTCTGATTTGGCAATCATGTCGTCCACGTAGACTTCCACTTCCTTATGCATCATGTCGTGGAAAAGCGTAGTCATGGCCCTTTGATAAGTTGCCCCTGCGTTCTTTAGTCCAAAAGGCATAACACGGTAGCAGAACGTGCCCCAGGGGGTGATGAAAGCTGTTTTTTCCATGTCTTCAGGTGCCATTTTGATTTGGTTGTATCCTGAAAATCCGTCCATGAATGAGAAAACTTTGGATTTTGCTGTACTGTCTACCAACATATCAATATGTGGTAAAGGAAAATCATCCTTAGGGTTAGCTTTGTTCAAATCTCTGTAGTCGACGCACATGCGGACTTTTCCGTCTTTCTTAGGAACGGGAACAATGTTAGCTAACCACTGAGGGTATTCTGAAGTGACGAGGAAACCTGCGTTGATCTGCTTTTGAACTTCCTCTTTGATTTTCATGGCCATCTCCGGATGAGTTCTTCTCAATTTTTGCTTGACCGGAGGGCATTCGGCTTTTAATGGCAAGTGATGCTCCACTATACTGGTATCCAACCCTGGCATATCTTGATAAGACCAAGCGAAGACATCTGAGAATTCTTTGAGCAGCTGTATCAAACTCTCTCTGATCTCTGAACTGAGCGAAGCTCCAATCTTAACCTCCTTTCTGTTTCCATCGGAACCAAGGTTAATGATCTCTAGAGGCTCATTGTATGGCTGAATGGCCTCTTCCCTTTGTTGAAGTAATCGTGAAATTTCCTTTGATATTTCTTCGTCTTCTTCTTCCTCTGCCTCGAATACAGGAAACTCAAAGCTTGGAGAAGTCATACGGTCGTACGTTTCAACGGGGTATTTTATGATTAATCTGCATATGTGTGATAAGTTTTATTTAGACAACGAGGGAAGACTCGGTGTATGCAGTTAATGATTTTTTGATGTTTTTTAAGGGTGTTTTTTTAGGATTACCAATTTCCGAAAAAAGAAAAGGGAAAACTAAACGAAGGAACAGAATGACATTTTTATTTATGGACAGTCATTTCTTGAAACAAAGACCCTATAAAACAAAACTCTATTGCTTTGGGCGAAGCAAAGAGGGACATTTAACTAAGAAATAGTAAAATGCAAAGCCCTATGAAACATCTCTTCACCCTGGGCTATGGTGAGAGGACAAAATAACGGTGAAAGTTCCTACTTAGGAGTGCGAACATCAGTTGAAACTTCAACAGCTGTCCAGTAGTGGCGAACCCCATTGTGCACTAAGTAATCTGGAACCTTAGGCTTAAGCTGGCCTGTGGTAGGTCTTGATTTACCAACCACTGTCTTTGCAACACTCAGACGATCTTCTTCTACTTCAGCAGACTGAGCGGTGTGAGCATACCCATTTCCGAGTGGAGTATGTTGGTTTTTCTTTTGAGGAAACTTCCAATCTTCTGAATGGAGAGACTCGTTGTCGGAGACACTTTCGAGATCGTCCTCTTCTGTATTTTGGTCTTGCTCTTCTCCCAAGATGGCATTGACTAGATATGTGAACTCTAAATCTGTAGCCTCGGAAGGTGACTTGGGGATATAATCCTCAATGATGATTTCACCAGTCGATGATGATGAATAGCAAGGGTTATACATCTCTTTTGGCTGAGAGAGGTACTCATAATCAATGTTCCATCCAGTTGGAACAATGTCTTCAAGAGAGATTCTTGAACTTTCAGGAGCGGAGTATTTCACCATGTAGTCGAATTTTCCGCTTGGTTCTCCTAATGTATCCCAAGTCTCTTCGGGGATAGGAGGAACTTCTTCTGATGA